>NC_042619.1:294122917-294422917 GCF_901001135.1 Rhinatrema bivittatum
GCTGGCCAAAAGTCCCTGGGGGTCCAGCGGGGGTCCGGGAGCGATCTCCTGCACGCTTGACGTCGGGAGCCAGGAACCAAAATGGCGCCACCGCTACCTTTGCAGGCGTGCGCATGTTATAAAATCCGGGGTCGGCGCGCGCAAGGGGGGGCACAGTTGTGCACCTTGCACGCGCCAAGCCGCAGTGGCTTCCTCCATTCCCTCCCAGGCTGCTCCGAAATCAGAACGGCCTGAGAGGGAACTTCCATTCCCCCTAGCCTGACCTTCCCCCCCCTCAAGCCCTTCTCTAACCCCCCCGATCTTTATTTTACTTTTGCGCCTGCCTCCAGGCCAATTGCCAGCATACGATCTCTGACACAGCGGCAAATGGTCACTGTGCCAGGAGCTGCTTTGAAAATTTGGGCTAAAGTCTGTGAGCACTTTCTACTTGCAGGAGTTAACCCACCATACACAGTTATAAAATAATCCTTGGTAGGGATGTGAATCGTTTTTTGACGATATATTTTAAATCGTCAAAAATCGTTAGAGCCGCGATACAATAACAATTCCCCCGATTTATCGTCAAAAAATCGTAAATCGGGGGGAGGGGGGAGGGGAAGGGGGAGGGCGGGAAAACCGGCACACTAAAACAACTCTAAAACCCACCCCGACCCTTTAAAATAAATCCCCCACCCTCCCGAACCCCCCCAAAATGCCTTAAATTACCTGGGGTCCAGAGGAAGGGTCCCGGTGTGATCTTTTACTCTCGGACCTCCGTGCATTGTATGAATGGCGCCGGCGCTACCTTTGACCTGTCATATGACAGGTCAAAGGTAGCGCCGGCGCCATTTTGTTTTTTTGTCCCCCGACGTCAGGAGCGTAGGAGATCGCTCCCGGACCCCCGCTGGACCCCCAGGGACTTTTGGCCAGCTTGGGGGGGCCTCCTGACCCCCACAAGAGTTGCCAAAAGTCCAGCGGGGGTCCGGGAGCGATCTCCTACCGCGATCGTTTTTCCGTACGGAAAAACGATTCGACTGCAGGAGGTCGTTCCGGACCCCCGCTGGACCCCCAGGGACTTTTGGCCAGCTTGGGGGGGCCTCCTGACCCCCACAAGACTTGCCAAAAGTCCAGCGGGGTCCGGAACGACCTCCTGCAGTCGAATCGTGTTGCCGTATGGCCGGCGCCATTTTGCGCAAAATGGCGCCGGCCGTACGGCAACACGACCTCCTGCAGTCGAATCGTTTTTCCATACGGAAAAACGATCGCGGTAGGAGATCGCTCCCGGACCCCTGCTGGACTTTTGGCAAGTCTTGTGGGGGTCAGGAGGTCCTCCCAAGCTGGCCAAAAGTCCCCGGGGGTCCAGCGGGGGTCCGGGAGCGATCTCCTACGCTCCTGACGTCGGGAGACAAAAAAACAAAATGGCGCCGGCGCTACCTTTGACCTGTCATATGACAGGTCAAAGGTAGCGCCGGCGCCATTTCTACAACACACGGAGGTCCGAGAGTAAAAGATCACACCGGGACCCTTCCTCTGGACCCCAGGTAATTTAAGGCATTTGGGGGGGTTCGGGAGGGTGGGGGATTTATTTTAAAGGGTCGGGGTGGGTTTTAGGGTTGTTTTAGTGTGCCGGTTTTCGATTTACACGATTTACACGATATTTAAAAAACCCAAACTGCGACGATCCGATTCCCTCCTCGTCCCAGCCGAAATCGATCGTTAAGACGATCGATCACACAGTTCACATCTCTAATCCTTGGTGAGTGTCCCCATGCCCCCCTCCCCCCCTCCCAAAGAGCTGCTAAGTTGCTCAGTTCCAGTAGGGAAGATTTTAGACCAGTCCTGGGACACACAACCTCATCCTGATGCCTTATGAGACCTGCGGCAGTGATTTACGTACATAGTATGGACATAAGTACACACTGCACTGGGGTTGTAAATTCAAAAGCCAGTACTGGGCCAAAACGCCTCCCTCCCAGGAACTGGGTAACTTGGCAGCTCTGCCCTTGAGCTTCCAGGACCAAGGACACTGCAGCAGCATCATCATGACATAAAGTTTCTTGAGCTGGCCTCCCGCCAACACTCGCTGGCTCCACTGCCCCTCTTCAAGCTCAGCACAGCCCGCTGACACCGAACAGCCAAGGCCCTCCCCCTCCCTTCCTAGGACTGCAGCTTCCAGATCTCCTGCCTTCAGCACGTTCCCCACTCTGGGAGCGAGTCCCACAATGTCTGGCTGTCCCCAGAGTCCTTCCTGCAGGGGACTGGGTGGTGGGAATGGCTGCGTGATCAGCTAAGTAGGCCCCACAGAAACAGCCGTCTAGGCTGAGGGAAGAGATGGCTTTGCCTCTCCAAGCCAGTTATACCAGGCGCGTATGGAAGGGGAGAGACCAGATCGGCAAATAATACTCGAGATGGTGGCAGCACTATAGATCCATTATGATTTTCTCAGCTTTATTCTTTATTTCTTTCCCAATAATGTCTTAACATTCTGTTTGCTGATCTCGACTGCCGCTGCACGCAAAAGAGGCAGAAGGCACTCTTAAAAGTACTAAAAAGAATGCATTCTAAAAGAGGTGAATTTTGCAGGAATTAAACTTTCTTGGATGAGACTTCATTTAGCCCCACCCCCAACGTTTTGCACTTGTGTGTGCTTCCAGGGGGGGAGTGCATTTGATGAAACACAGTGTCTTCATTTATAGTCAAAACACTTTTGATGTTGAGACATAGTCATTATTCATTTTTGTATTTTAGTTCTGCTTCCAAGGATCTCATCTAAAAAAAAAACAAAAAACCAAACATTATTAATCTTATGGCTATAGTACAAAGTTCCTTTTCAGATTGCAAGCAGTTATAAAGATGGCAAATAGCAGATGCGCTGCCTTATCACTGTAACACAATTAATAAAGCAACTTTAAAAAGATAGGAGACCGCATCACAGGTGTTATCAAGCCTGAATATCAGCCGCCCCATCAGCTTTTGAGAAACAGCTGGAGAGAAACCAATCTCCAAAGAGAAGGTGTTAGGGCTTTTTTTTTTTCCTCTCCTGTCTTGATAGCTGAAGCCTTTATTAAGCAGAGCATTTTTGTGTTTTTTTTTCTCTGTATAATTTATCATTTTAATGTTGTATGCTTTGCTGGCTAAAAAATATGAGGCACATCTGAGGAGCTTAATGACTCTATCAGACAACTAATTCTGAAACATTCGATGGAATTCAAAGACATTTCTATTTGTCATTAGTTCTGTGCGTTTGGAAGGGGGAAGCAAGAATCATTTCAGTGTCTGTAAAACGTGAGTGGCTGATATTTCTCCCTCACTGGGAGCTCACTTCAGTTTTTCATATTCATATACATGGGGAACAGGAGTTCAGGGTTGTTGGCAGATCTATCGGATTGCAGCTGCCAGTGGCTTGTGTGTGTTAGGGGGGCTGCCTGCGGATTGGTTGCCACTGAGCACAGCACATCCACAGGGCACCAACCAAAATGGGCAAAAACATTTTGCAAATCATGTGTTGAGAATGAATCAATTTTTTCTTCTCAACTCGGGCATAAGATACTGAGTAGAAGCAAGCCAAATTATTGTGGGTTTATTGTAATCCAATGAAAGTATATTATATATATATATCACATATATAAAATTTTATTTTGTTTGGAAATCTGTTTGAAGTATATAGCCCCCTATACCAAAATCAGCCCTAGCAGAATCTGTTTCATCAGGCTCAGAATGGCATGGTGTGTCTTATCACCACACAAAAGATCTACATCAGGTACCACCAACTGTGTCCTCACTGTATCTCCCAAACCTAGCAGCAGTTGTGAAATATTTAAAGAGCTGATCATATAATACAGCACAGGGCACTCAAATGTTTATCACAGCCCAAGCAGTGGAGCCACACAGTTTGCAAAATACCAGCATAAATCTCTGCATGCCCACTTCCATGTGCAAATCGTGTACCGTGGACGGTTCTGAAAATTCAGCTGTGCAGTCCATTCAGGTAGTTTTGAAACATTTCTATTTGTCTGCTCTTCGTTTAAATACATCTGAGCTACCTCAGTATTTCCTACCTCCAATCCTGAAATTCATCCTAACCATGCATTCCTGACTAACTGATTACTTTTCCCAGTAATCTACTTTAAGAGCTGCTCTCTCTCCTTTTTGGGTTCCACCCTGGTTAATGAAAGCCCATCCCATCAGAATAGACTCTTCCTTCTATAAAATGCTCCCCGTTTCCTAAAAAATTGAAACCTTTCCTCCCTGCACCATTGTCTCAAGCACACATTGAGACTTGAAGCTCAGCCTGCCTCTGGGCTCCTGCATGTGGAACTGGGAGTACTTCTGAGAATGCAACCCTAGAGGCTCTGGATTTGAATCTAAAACCCTAAATTTAACCTCCAGAATCTCTCTCTTGCACTTTCGTATGTTGCTGATAGCCGCATGGATCATGTCAGCAGCCACCTTTCTAGCATTTTCTAAAATTCTATCTAGGTGATGCATGAAGTCTGCTAAGTTCACGCCAGGCAGACAAGTTACCAAGTGATCCTCATGCCCTCCTGCTATCTACATTTCTAATGATCAATCACTAAAAATAAGGGCAGCCCAATCCCTTCCCACCTGGGCACACACCCCTGGAGACATCCTCAGCTCAAGGTGATGACTCCCTCATCACCTGGAGGGCAGGCCCAAGCTGCAGGATCGCTTCCTGCAGCTCCAAGGCAATGATCTCCTTCCTGGAGACACTGCTTCTCCAAAGCAGCACAGCAACTCCCAGAGTGCAGGTGAGACTGCTCTGCTTTGACCATGAAGGTCTCCTCTATCTACCTCTCTGTCTCCTTCAGAGATCAGACTCATTATCTGAGAGCTAGGAGCTCTTAGCACTGGGAACAAACAATACAGGCTTTCCTCAACCCAAAGATAATCATACATATGACACTCAGTGCAGAGGACTGGATAGCCCTCATCATATTGCTGAACTGCAATCTGCATCCTTTTCTTCTAAGTTATTATACAAATTAATTCTTAAATGTACTTGGCTTTGTTTAGTAGCCAAAAACTTATATTTGACCTACTATTTCTTTTTAATTTGAATGAGAGTTTATTTGGCACTTATTCTCCAAAGCACTAGTAGGTTCCTATAATGTAAATTTTCTCTCTGCCCCATAATTGTAGATTTGAGACAGGGTGGGTGGATTAAAATATATATATATAAAGCAACATCTCTATCATATTCTCAAACACTCAAATATTATACTTTTAAAAACAACTTTTCACATTCTCAAACAGAAAACAATATACTTCAAAATTCAATCACACTCCCAAACTTATAATATTATACTTTAAAGATCTGTCATGCTCACACTCTAAAAGTCTATCACAATCTTAAACAGAAAATAATATACTTCAAAAGCTCAATTACACTCCCCTCAGCAAGCTAATTAAACAGACCCCAGTTTGTATCCAGCGCACAGTGTTTTGCTTCAACAGCAACTCCAAGACTGATCCGTGAATGGCTATAGGAGCGGTGCCCACCCATCTGCATCCCAGGTAAAGATGTGTCAACTCTCAAGACACAGCACTGGCTTCCCCACCCGCTTCCGCATACAATTCACGCCTCTCCTGCTCACCTACTCTGCTGCTGCTCCTCATTACCTCTCCTTACATCCCTCCTCGCAGTCTCCTGTCATAGAGCAAGCTACTCTTACCTGTGTCCATCGGCAACTCCAGCTCCATGTTTTCTCCCGCTCTGCGTCTTGTGGCGGAAGTGGCTTTCATGAGCTGGTGAGTCTGAACCCCAGGCCTGGCCAGCTTAGTCTAGTAGTGCTATATTTTTAGAGTCCTTCGTTTTCAGTTTAAACCGATTTTTCCCCATATATTCCTGGAGTTTTCCAAAGCTGATAATTGGTTTAAAGTGGTCTTCACCCTAATTTTAGGCTGATTAAAAAGCTGCTCCAGAGCTGCAGCTGCGGTGTTTCAAGGCCTCCATTCATTGCTGGAAGCCAGTGTAAGCCTAAGCGCATGCTGTGATTCAGGCAGGGCTGGTGCAAGGGGATTAGGCACCCTAGGCACCTTCTTCCTTTTGCCACACCCCCCCCCCTCCCCCAGTCAATCTGCCCACCACCCGCCCCGGTCACAGCCCCGAATCCAGGGGCGGGGACCACATGCAGCCGCTCCCCCATCCCCTCATCACCCACCCAAATTTAAATAAAATAACCCCTCCACCCTCCCGACCCTCCCCCCCCAAGGCTGGGCCTGGGAGCGATCTGCCACTCCCGTCCATTGGCTGCCACTAACCAAAATGGCGCCAGCAGATTGTTCCCTGCCCCCCCCCCCCCCCCCCGCTGGACAACCAGAGGTTTTCGTGAGTCTTGCGGTGGGGGGGGGGGGTCAGGAGGGTGGCGCGACGGGGGGAAGGCAGGGTGAGGTGGGGGCTGGGCAGAATTTTGAAGGGGGCACTTTTTTGCCCCCTTCAAAATTCTGCTGCCTGAAGCGGCCGCCTCACCCTGCCTCATTGGCTCATGAGCGGCGGAAGCAGCGCCCCCTAATGATCGGCACCCTAGGCCCAGGCCTAGCTCACCTAGTGCTTCCGCCGGCCCTGTTTCAAATCCCATTCCCCGCCAGTGAAAGCGCTTAACCTCCAGTGCCGCCCATGCCTTATTTCAAGTCCCGCCTCCTCACCTCTCCCCACTCCCACCCCAGCAGCCAAAGTACCTGCTATCTGGTGCCGCAAATGCATTTCAAGCAGGCCCTGACTACCAGAAACACTTCCTGGCAAGTTTCCTGGCCCCACCAGGATGAATGCTGTTGAAGTGTCAGGGAGCTGGGGCAAGGGAGATTCTTGGCAGGGCGGAGCAGGGGGGGAGAGAGGGACATACTAGGGAGGGGATGGTGGGGATAGATATGGGGATGCTGCTAAGTGGGTGGTTGGAAGAATCTACTTAATATTTTATTGTCCTGGCTTCCGTCCACCAAAATAAATTATGATATTTATCCGGAAAAATAATGAGTCATTTTTTTCAACTATTTTCTCCTTTTTTTTTTTGTTCTTGTCATAATAAACTCTGATAAATTCCTGGGAAAAATAAAGCACAATAAAAAATGAAAATGAAGGTCCTTATGTATATTGAAATGCTAAGGAATAACAGTAGCGGTTTTCAAACAGATTCAATGATCCTGCAAAATATTTGTTTGTTTGCTAAAGTAGTTTGACAAACATTTTTTTGGGTGAAAATCCAAAGCAGATTTCCAGGTGCCATATGATGGAAGGGAACCATTTTCAAAAACCCGTGCTCTGCAATAACATTTATTTTTTTTTTGTTGGTCCTTTTAAAAGCCTTCAGTTTTCCTTGGCTACCAGAACTGCATGCAGAAACTGTCATGCTGACAGAAAGTTAATGGAAGCAGGTCAAACACAGAAACAAAATAAGATGAAGTGCAGCTGTGCATTTCACTAGGAGAGCAAAAAAGCTTTATGAATTCTTAGCATCAAAACTAAAAATATATAATAGCGAGGAAGTCTCAGTAAAAGGAATACAAATTCTTATCTGCCTAGTAGATAGACACAGGACCTAGAGCGTTTCATGCATCTGAGACTATTTAATCTCTGTTATCTTTCCTTGACATCTTTAGTTGCACCACAGAGCAGCACGCCTTAGAAATAATTATGCTGAAATGTCAATTGATATAAAATATTGTGCCCAGCTGTGAAAGGCTGAACACGACTTGGGGTTTTCATTCTGCTTTTTTTTTGTCTGCTGAATGTCTCTTGAATGTTGTTTTCCCAGCAAGATTATCATCAAGTTAAAATGCAAATGAAAGAAATATTCAGATTTATTTACACGCAAGGTCCCAAATGAAACTTGCGAGGCTCTTTGGATCTGATTCTCTAAGGGGCTGGCATTCATAACATTTATCTGGCTATAAACAGTAGGGATTTGAATCGTTTTTGAATGATTAAAATTATTGTCAGATAATTTTAAAATCGTCCAAAATCGTTAGAGTGCAGATACAATACAAATGCCCCCGATTTATCGTCAGGGGCATTTGTATTGTATCGTTAAATAGGGCGCGGGAAAACCGGTACACCAAAAAAACCCTAAAACCCACCCCGAACCTTTAAAAGACATCCCCCACCCCCCCGAACCCCCCCCAAAATGTTTTAAATTACCTGGGGTCCAGTAGGGGGGGTCCCGACGCGATCTCCCTCTCTCTCTCTCTGGCCATGGCTGCGTTGAGAAATGGCGCCGGTGGCCCTTTGCCCTTATCATGTGACAGGGCAAAGGTAGCACCGGCGCCATTTTGTTTCCTGGCTCCCGACGTCACGCCTGCTGGAGATCGCCCCCGGACCCCCGCTGGACCCCCAGGGACTTTTGGCCAGCTTGGGGGGGCCTCCTGATCCCCACAAGACTTGCCAAAAGTCCAGCGGGGGTCCGGGAGCGACCTCCAGCAGGCGTGATGTTGGGAGCCAGGAAACAAAATGGCGCCGGCACTACCTTTGCCTTGTCACATGATAAGGGCAAAGGGCCACCGGCACCATTTCTCAACGCAGCTGTGGCCAGAGAGGGAGATCGCATCGGGAACCCCCAATGGACCCCAGGTAATTTAAAAAATTTTGGGGGGGTTCAGGAGGGTGGGGGATTTCTTTTAAAGGTTTGGGGTGGTTTTAGGGTTTTTTTTTGGTGTGCCGGTTTTCCCGCCCTCCCCCGATTTACGATTTTTAACGATTTTTTAAAACAAAAAAACCCGACGATAAGATTTCCCTCCCCCCAGCCAAAATCGATCGTTAAGACGATCGATCACACGATTCACACCTCTAATAAACAGCTTTTAACCATATAAATGTTACAGTTTTAAAATCTCCCCCATTGTCTGGGTAAATAATATGGGTAGCCAGGACATGCACTTCTTCCGCGACCGCCCGCTTACAAAACCCCTCAGGAAAGCACACAGACACAAAATTGGAATCAAACAGGCCGCAGCCCACAACACTGATTTTTAAGGAACTCCAAATGACCATCTGCCACCTCCCAGCAAGATGATCACTACTAGCCACCCGGCCAGCAAGCTCCTGTCATACTTAAAACTTATTATCACGGCCCCCGCCACCTCCCAGCAAGGAGTCCCAAGTTGACAACTGCACCCAGTTGTCCTTGTAAATTGAGACATGACCAAAGTCAATTCAGCAGAAATAATAACATTGTACCCCCAAAAGGCTCGGGCAACCCGCCTCAGGCACAGATCACCAAATCTGCGACCCCCAAAGATGCGGCCAAGATTCCTACTGAAAAATCCTTTCTAAAGCCTCCTGAATTGAATTAAGGAATAAGTCCAAACCGATAAATGATAAGTGAACCCCGTCATCTCTAAAGAGACCCCACTAAGTCCCACGACCATTCATGACGGATATGCTGACTCCCCAAAAGACTTAGCCAGGACCTGATCTGTTGATTGGCTTTAGCGCGGCTTCTGCGCCAGATTAAATTGTTCATTTCAGCAGGCCTTGCTATGATGTCAGACCAGCAAATTACAGCAGCAGGAAATAGTATGGAAATAAACATTAAATCCTTGTGAACCATGCTGATGAATTTGCGCCCTGGCATCTTTCCCCAATCATTACCCCCAAATGAATAATCAAAACATTCGGTTGCCCATAACTTTTTAAACCCCATTGTAAACATGGTATCAACTCATCCCACATCATCCCCCTAAGACCCAACCACCAGATTATGATGCCTCATCCTGATAATTCCAAATGAGACCCATAAGGGCGACCGCATGCATGTCTGTAAGCCCAAACGATATAGGAATGTCCCACAATCCAAACATTACATCACGAACATGCAGAACCTAGAAAGAGAAAACAATTAGGTAGAGCACTGAAAATTACAAAGGCCCAGGATGAAAATAGCCTTCGAATGCATCAGACCTCCAATGTCCAATCCTCTGAATCATCCCTCCCAATAAAGCCGCTGAAGCAGCGGAAGTTGCCGCTCCAATCCTAAAAGAATGCATCCCAAATTTCCCCACATCCAATCCCAAAGATAACAAACTGGACCGCAACACTATTTGAAATTGGTATTTTGTCAGAGGATGGAGGTCTGCATGAACCAAGAACTGGACCATCCCAGGGGCATGCAACTGGGAATACGTTACAGTGTTAACTACTGGGCATGTGCTTAAACCTGTATTAGCCCTTAATATAGCACTTGATCAGTTTTGGATTTTGGGATATACAGCAGTAACGAAGTATTTGATAATGTCACATGCTGAACTAACAAACCAGTAGATTCTGCTCCCTTAGATGCCCTGGCTACTAGTTCACTGACCATGAAAGCTCCAAAAAATGGTATCACAAAAGCCACCCTGAAAAGGCAACATTCATAAGGGGAAGTGCAAATGCTGGGTAAAGTATCCCATAGCCTCAATAGGATGTCATGTGTGATGGGCAGGCACCCGTCCCCGATATGAGTGGAATCTCTGGACCACCCAACCAACAGTCGCCGAATCACAAAATGGACAATTGGAAAAGCCCAACTATGAACCCTCATAAAAAAGGAAAAACCTGATAACTGCTTGCTGATGGAGGCTTTAGTGCATCCTTCAGCTCTGGCCTTTTCCATAAATTGCAGTAAAAGAATATCCAAAACAGGCCCCTAAGTCCATCCTATAGAGAAAGGAAAGAAACCACCTTATGGGCGCCTTTTCCATAACTGTTCCAAGTGGACGGGGCTAGTGATGCTTGCAGCAGCTTCCAGGAACCAAATTTTCATAGGAAAGGAGGTACCGAAGCTCCAATTGGATCCTCTTCTGGAACAAGCTTCTGAAACAGCTCCCATTTGGAACGAGAAAGAGAATCAGCCACACGATTAGCAAAACCTGGGACATGAGGAGCCCAAATGGTCACATTCAAAAACATACAGCGAAGAATAAGCTCACGCAGCAAGTCAGAGATCATCAAACACTTCACCGATCTTTTATTAATGACCTCAACCACACCCAGATTGTCACACCAAAAGAGGACCTTCTTATCTCTCAAACGCGAACCCCACAAGTACACCGAGACCACAATTGGGAAAAGTTCCAAAAAGGTAATGTTTCTGGTGGTACCAGATAAATGCCAGTCCTCGGGCCAAGCCTCAGCACACTAAGAACTTTGAAAGTAGGTGCCAAAACCGAGAGACCCTGTGGCATCCGTGTAAAGCTCTACGTCATGATTAGATATTGAGTCAGATTGCCATAAAGAACAACCATTGAACTCAAAGAACTGATCCCAAATAAACAAATCCTCATGCATTCTTGAAGTAATATGGATGTGATGATGGTTCTTAGAAACACTGGACATCACAAAGGATAACATACGCAGGAATACCCTGCCCATCGGAATTACTCTGCAAGCAAAATTTAAACTACCTACTAATGATTGCAATTGCTGCAGAGTTAACTTCGGCCTACCTGAAGCTTCTTTTGCTAAAGCAGGCATAGCATCAACCTTGGACTCAGGTAAGCGGGAAATCATATCAATCGAATCCAATTCAATACTTAAAAATGTCAAATGAGTATACGGGCCCTCGGTTTTCTCAAGTGCCAATGGAATTCCAAAACTTCTGGCAACTTCCTGGAAACTTTGTAGCAGATTAAAGCACTGATCAGAGTTAGCTTTACCAACAAATAAAGAATCGTCTAAATAATGAATAATAATACTGGATGCAGAAACTTGTTCCACTACCCAATGAATAAATGCACTGAAGGTTTCAAAGTATACACAAACTATGGAGCATCCTATAGGCATGCATTTGTCAAAATAATATGAGCCGTTGAAACAGAAACCAAGCAAATGAAAACTATCTGGATGTATCGGCAATAATCTGAAGGTGAACTCAATGTCCACTTTAGCCAAAAGGGCACCCTGACAAACCACCTGATCAATTGCATCGCTGAATCGAACAAAGCGTAATGTACAACGCATAGCAATTGGGGGATGAAATCATTAATAGAATGACCGACTGGAAAAGACAGATTGTGAATCGATCTGTATTTCCCAGGTTCCTTTTTGGGAATAATTGACAAAGGCGAGAGAACCAAGTTTTGGAAGGGAGGGTTAAGAAAAGGCCCAACGATTCTATATAAATCAATTTTGGCTTGTAGCTTTACTTTCACTATTTGAATAATTTTCTTAACCAAAGGACAATTAATACCGCCTCCAATCGTGAATGACTCTGAACAAGGAATATGGAAACCCAAATCAAAACCCTGATACAAAATAATTTCAGACTCCGATTGTGGGTAAGCTTTTAGCCAGGGGAAGAACGCAGCTAACCTAATAGGAGTGGGTGCATGTGCAAATACATCACTTAGGGAACCTTTTGATGGGGGAATGTTGGTTGCTCTCACTCCTGACTGTTTGACGCATTTGGAAGCCAGGTGACCAGCTTCGCAATTGGCACAAGCATGTTTAAATTTGCAGTCCGGGAATAAGCATGAAGAATGATTGAATTACCAGCACAGATCACTGACGACTTGACCATCTCTACCTGCATTGTTGGATGCGGGACTTGAGTGAAACGGCCGTGGAGCCAAATTACTGCCACCTGATGATCCAGTTGAAGTGGCAGGTGCCTTGCTGTTCATTTGCGTCAACAGTAGACCCACATCTTGAGTACCCCAAGACATGAATTTGTTCTCTTCCATTCAATCCTGAAAATGTTCGTCATAGTTGAGCCACAACTAACCTTCATACTCCTTGCTGGTAGCCAGGATAGCATCCGCATAAGCTAGAAAGGCCCCATTATTGAGTTGGGTCATGATGACCAATAACACTTGCCAGATGAAGGACAGAGCAAATCCAGTTGTGAATGTTCTGCGACACTCTCTTTTGAGTCCCTGGGAATCATTCGCCTTTCTTCTTCCTCTCCTTTCTCTTCCCTCTATGACCCTCCAGAAGCTGAAATATGTTGATGTACCTTCTGCAACGGATCTTCTTCCAAAGAGATCGTGGCATATCTTCCCAAAGCTTAGAAAATGTCACCAACGCCGGTGCACCTCTCTCACCACTTCTTACCTTAAATCCCTTACTAGCTGAAGATGTGTCACTCGAAGAACTAGATGAAGATGAACTAGATGAAAATGACGAGGAAGAGGTAGAGGAATCAGATGAACTCAGATGCTTGGATTTTTCTTTTCTTTTGCCTCCTGAAAATTCTTGTGCCTTGGAAGTAGATGCTGGAGGCTCTTGAACAACAGGAACTTCAGCTGTCTAACTCCCTAAGCTTGCTGAAGACTCCCCCTGACTATTCTCGGTCCCAGCCCCTTGAACCTCAACATGAATAGTCTCACCCTGCTGAAGAGTAGATGTAGTTGCCTGATTTGCATTTGAGATACGAGGGTCCTCGTTATGAATTGACTAAGAAGCTGGATCACTTTGCCATCTTTCTTGCTGAGAGGTTTCAGGATGATTGGACGATCCACTCGTCAAAACAACCTGCGAGGGAACAAAAGGCACCACAGGAGAAGGCCCGACAAATCCTGCTGAACCAGGACCCCCTTTGGCTGTCCTTGTACCCTCACTATAATTATTCCAATTAGGGTACCCTTCCCCCCCAGGGACACCATGCCACCCAATAGGACTAAAACTGCCAGCTGGGAATAAACCTGGTTCGGGACCCATAAGCCAAGGGAAAGGCGGGCCACTCAAATACCACTGCCTTGCCCAGGGAATCTGCCTTGGGACAAGACCCCGAGTGCTGCGGTAAGGCTGTGACACCTGAATGGGGCCACTTGGAACTAGAGAGATCCCAATTACCCCTCGAGTTAATTAGCTGCCTACCCCAAATGGAATTCTAGTCAGGAACAGCAGGATCCACCAAATTACCTGCTCTCCCATCCCCAAACCAACCTTCAGTGCTAGAATGCTGCAGCCTCCCCCAATCAGGTCACCACACACTAGGCCCTGCAGCCTGATCAATACCCCCCATCTGCAGCACCTCCCACAGGATGTGTAGGAAGGGAATGAGTGCTTACAGCACCATGGACAGTGGTCAGAGAACGCTGCAACGAGGCAGAAGCAGCACCTGCCCTGGAAGACACTGAAGCGGTCTGAACGACAGAGAACCCAGGGCCTGAAATTCCTCCCCCTCCAGCCCTGGCAAAACCTGATCCAGCACGACTGCGCGAGTGGCGTCGAACAGCCTGACTCCCCGACACTCCCTGACTCGCTGAAACCTCCACCGCCGAAGGGCCGACCACTCGTGACTTGACCCCTCCTCCTGCTGCCTGGGAAGGATTGCCCGGAAACACACTCACTGCGGGTGGCCCCACCGGTGAGGTGACATCCTCAGAATCGCCGTCAGAAGAACTGGCAGCAGCAGTACCGCCCTCGGGCATGGCTCCACATTCCTTGTATGCCACCTCCGATTTCATAACTGCGCCGAAAAGAGCACCAGCACAATTACCCAGGCAAATGATAGGAAATTGCCACGGCAGCAAGAAGGCGAGAATGAAAGATTAGCGCCGTTGCAGCCGGTAACACCCCCTGACTCCTCCTATTCACAACAGTCTAGCACCCTAAGAGCCAATGGGTTCTGATATTTCAAATTCAAACTACTCCTGCTACTATTGGACTGACAACAGTCCAGGTTCACCATCCCCCTTCCCTTAACTACCGGACCAAGGGCCCACTTGTTCCCTGCTCCTTCCCCCAATCCCTCCCCCACCAATCCTATAATCCCCAGCGGCCTGCTTCCTCGTGAACCTGGCATCATATTACTTCTGCCGAGCAGGCATAGGGCCTGCTAGGCCTCCCATTTTATCTGCACAAAATTGCTGTGTGGACAAACTTTATTTGGACAAAAAGGGGGCCGGATCAGATTTTAACCAATTAGTGCAATAATCAACCAAACAAACTGAGCCACTGCACTAACAGGCCTAAATATGTCTGGCCAGCTCCCCTTGAGCCCCCATACCAAGGCAAAACCCAATGTCCTCAATCCCTCTTCTCTTCTGACCTCAAATGTCTCCCCCCCCCCCTGCTTCCAATACTTCTCGCTTTTGAGCATCCAGTAAAACAAATGCAGAATATCCTGCTCCCTGATCGCCTCATTCCCAGGCCACCCAATAAAAAATATAACAGGGAAGATTCAACTCTACTCTCTCCTCCCTTCTCTAAACTATCCCCTCCGCCATGCAGACCCTGGTAGAAAGGAGGAAAGCCCAGCAGACAGGAAGGACAAGCAAGTCCTTCCGCCAGTTCTTTTGTGGTGACTTTGGGAGGGTCTGGGGTGGGCAGGGTGGGAGAGAGGAGATTCAGAGTGGGGAGTGGCCTTCCTTGTTTTATTTTTTATCAGGTGCCCAGAGAAAGGAGGATCAGAGAGAAGCAAGGGGGGTCACAGGATTTATTTATTTATATTCCACTTTTCACACTTTTTTTAGCGCTTCAAAGTGGGTTATATTCAGCTACTGTAGCTATTTCCCTATCCCCATAGGGCTTATGGCCCTATCGCATGCAATAGAATGCAAATTAGGGGGAGGGGTGGAGTCTTTGCTGCCGGCAATAATGTTAGTAACATTATCGCCGGCAGTAGCACACCAAATAGCACCACCTTTCACGGTGGCACTATTCGGTGCATCCCCCCCTCCCCTTTGTCCCCCATTTTCACAGGATTCAGCATTCTGCAAAGAATGATGAATCCTGGCCTTAGTTTGCACCTGAGGTAATGGAGGGTAAAGTGACTTGCCCAAGGTCACAAGGAGCAACAGCAAGATTCAAATCCTAGGCTGCCAATTCATAGCCTGCTGCTCTAACCACTAGGCTACTCCTCCACTGCATTTTTTTAATTGGATGTTCATGAGGGAGGAAGAAGGAGTTTTGTAAATAGGGATTATCACAGATCACCAGAATTTTTTTTTTCTTTTAAAAATGTCTTTGCTGGTTATAACTGATTTCTAGAACTAGCCGGCTTATAGATATACTAAGTCACAATAGCTTATTGCCCGATGGGTGGGGGGAATCCCTACGATATTGAGCCACTCCCTGAAAAACTACTATGTCATGATTTTTGGTCACCCATCTCATCCGGGGCGGCTGTCAAATAAAGGGCCAGAGGCCTAAAAAAGTGCATCCTGAAAGCCACAAAAAAATCACCCTTGATAACCCCATCTGCCTTCCGAAGCAACACTGTCTACCAAAATAAAAAATATGTCCAACCACATGGCGACAGCTCCCTCCTTGCTGCACCCCTTCTCTTAATATTAAAAAATAGCCCCCATAGTCTCAAGATCTCCTCCCATCCAAATAAAATACAATCCCTAGTGTCTAGAGTACTCTCCCACTCCCCACCCCCAAAACATTGACCCTAGTAGTCTAGAGGGAGCAGGCAGTTCCCCAACCTCAACCCCCATCCACTCTAACCCCTCACTCCCATACCTCGAAAATAGATCTTCAGTAGCCAGAAGGAGCCTGGATTGCCCTCTAGCTTTGGGCCCATCAGTGCTATTTTTCAAAATGGTGCCAACCTGACCTTAGCCCTATCACGTGACAGGGCAAGGTCTGGGGATTGCACCAAGGCCACAAGGGGAAGAAAGGAGACTATCACCATACAGTTGGACACATTATTTTTTATTTTGGGGTGGGCCAGGGCCACCGCGGAAGGCGATGGAGTTTTTCAATGACCCCAGTGTTACTTGTGGTCTTTGGAGGGGGTCTCGACACCTTTAATTTTCTTATGGGACCATAGGGGACCACTGTTAGCGCCCCAATGCTTCAATGGGAAAATAGCTACAGTTCCCTAAAAAGCACTAAAATAATGCCTTTAACATTTTTCAGTCAGTCACATTTTTTATTTAGATAGGATTGCCTATGCATAAGCTTCTTTGCATGCTTTAGGCAATTTTATGCATGCAAATGCATGCAAAGCAGCTTATTTTCATAGGGGGAGGGAATTTTGTGTTCTGTCGCATGATATCATGCGATAGTGCTGTGATATGGCGACATTGTGAGATAAGCAGCATTTCAAAATGCTGTTTACTTCATGATATCACCTTATCACTGTTTAGTAAATCCACCTATAAGTCTGTCGGCAACACAGCTGCCTGGAGCTGGCCTAGTTTAACCAGCTAGACTTAGGTGAATTTTCACCTGAAAACCAGCAGATCCATGTTCAGAAAGCCAGTAAGTGGATGAGTTATTCAGCCAAACTTAGCCAGATAATTTGTCCTGCATATTCAGTAGGATAAATGTCTCATTGAATATACTCGTCTAAAGTTATCAAGTTACATGTAGCCGGATAACTTAAAAATCTAACCGGCTATATTTGACTGCAACCAGTTAGGTTGTTAAGTTATCCGGCCTTGTGTGGCCAGATAACGCTCTACTTAACCGGATATCTTCAAAGATATCTGTTTAAGTAGCATTGTAATTAAAAAAAAAAAAAAAAAAAAGATCTTTGCAGGCCAGTGGTCAAATACAAGACCCTCCACAATATGTGTACATTGGCTCCGTCAAGCCAAACCCTAATTTTTGTGGGGGAGTGGGGTTGCCGATCACCCCTACATCCTCCTTTCCTGTTTTTCTACAATACATCTTCCCTGCTGCCCACTCCCCACCCCTGGACCTCCCCATTCATACTTGCAATGTCGTGAACTCCCCAGCCCTCAAGAAATCCTGCCGGGAGCTCTGTAACCTCTTTACCTGCTCCTGGCCCTTCCAGCCCTGTTCTGATATAACAGCCAGATAACGTAACTCCTTCCCGGAATGCCTTTTTTATTCAGCTAAACTATAACCAATTAATGACTTAGCGAACTGTAATTTAGCCAGAGACTTGGCTGAATATGGAAAAGTTGTCATTTAGATGGATAATTTGTGAGTTATCTATCTAAATGGCTTTTGAATACTGACCTCCTTAATGGTTGGTATCTGCTGAATATTAGTCCATTACCTTGGCCACTCAGCAGCTTTTTGGAAATTGGTCTGCAATTGTGTCTCGCAAACTGCACGGGTCTCTTTCAAGCACAACCTGCAGCTGGTGACTACCAGTACTCATAGGCGTGTTGTCTGCCTCCTGTAGTCACAGCTTCTGCATGCAATGATCCTCCCCCTTCTCCGCAGCCAGCTAGGCACTATAACTTCTGCCCTCAAACTGGCTGCTGGGAAGGGGGAGAATAGCCACATGCAGGAGCTGTGCATGCAAGAGCTGCCAGCTGCCACTGCCACCCACACAAGCAGTCCAAAGAACCGAAACCAGACCCGGAAAATTGCCCTCTTCAACCTTCACTTCCTCCCCTCCCCCCACCAATCAGTCCAATGAGCTGGACTGGGGAAGCTGCCCTGCCCAACTCTCTCCCCACGCCGAGTGTCACCACCACATCAGAGCCAAAGGAGCCAAACTCAGAAGCCACCATAGTCACTGCCAGAGCTCATCAGTGTTGCACCAGAGCTCTCCAATGAGGGATTGAAGGAGCGCTGTGCCTCACCCCAGGAATCGCCACAAGTGGGGGGAGAAAAGAAGGGAACGATAGAGCGTGAAGAGGGGAATGGAAAAGAGATTTGATGGGGAAGAAAGGAGATGAAGAATGGGATGGGGTAAAAGACTGCAGAGAAAAGAAAGTGAGAGACATTGAGAGCTTATGGGGTTAATTTTACAAAGGTTTCTCCACATAAAATCGACATATGTGTGTGTGTAAATGGCAGGTACACCTGTACTTGCAGTGTTATGCATAAATGTTAACAGAGAAGAAAAGGAGCAGTTTAGGGGCATTCTGGGCTGGGGTTTGGAGGTCTGGGCACAAGTTGCTATTTTGTAAGCTGTATGCATGCACACATTACTGAACTGGTCCCTACGCTTTTGCACCTGCTAATTAAATCCAGTGGCATAGCCATAACTGATTTTTTGGGTGGTCACAAGGTATGGGTGGGCTCTAGGCATGCAGGTCTGAGACCTACTAGTTGTATTCTTATTGATAAATAATGCCATATACTGCACCCTACAATGGCTTTCTAAGTAGTTTGCAACAGCCATTAAGCTTCATGCGTGAAACTTTAAAACATTATACCTCAGTTATTTCAAGCACTTACCAGCATTAAAAATTCCTTATTAATCTGTATTAATTTATTTTACATTTATTGCAGTTTATAAATGCACAAGTATATTTATTTATTTATTTAGCATTTTTATATACCGACTTTCCAATAACAGAATTACTGATCAACTCGGTTTACATTATAACAGAACAATCACATTTACAAGTAAATGTTTTACAATGAACAGGTCGATATAACTTGGATAGGTATATATGGGGTTAACCAGTAAAAGATACATTGCCTAATGTAGGCATAAGTAAAAGATACAGTGCCTAATGTAGGTTGAATAAACAGTGCTAATTATAAGACTAGGTTATGATCCTCGACTGCCAAAGTTTACGTGTGTTCTATAGATGATCTAAATAGCTCTCAGGTGGATTACCACCGAGAGGATCATTGGCAGGGATGTTCCGCAGGTTGTTGTTATGGGAACGCTTGGTTGAATAACCAAGTCTTGAGTCTTTTTTTAAAAGTAGATAAGCATTGCACTGATCTGAGTTCTGGTGGGAGAGTGTTCCAGATTTTGGGGCCCGCTGTGGAGAAGGCTCTTTTGCTTAATGCTGACTTCATCTTAATGCTGACTTAATGCTGACTTAATGCTGACTTCATCGGTGGTATATCATGTAAAAAGCAAAGAAAACAAGCAGATCCAACCAATCATGTGATAAAACAAAAATCAGTGTATTCTTTCATGAATCCTTTTTGCAGAAAGCCAAAAATCATCATAGCATCAACCATCAGAACAGGTACAGAGCAGAGCTAGGATAATTCATATTATAACCAACATGAAAAAAAAAATATATTCAAATTCTGGTGTCATCATCAAAAATATCCCTCCATTGCTAAACATTTTATGAAGTAACACAAACTCCTGCAAAAAAAAAAAAAAAAGAGGCATCTAGAACCTTGCCATACCATACAGTCACAGCACTGACTCTCAGGATTCAAATAACAGCAACCTTATGAAAAAGCAGCAATGCAAATACTACACCAGGCCCTAGAGCATTAATACATCACCTACTGGAGTAACAGAACAAGCTGGACTGCTACAGAGAAACTACAAGCTAGCAGATATACTGCACTTCAGTCACACACAGGCAAAACAGAGACCGACCTTTACCTAATATAGAAATAAGAGACCACAAATTAGAAACAGAATCAGGCAGACAAAACCAAAATAGAAAGCCTGAGAAACTAGACTCTGAGCAGTGGAATAGTGAAGAAAGAGCAAAATACAAAAATATAAGAAATGCACATCCCCAAAGATGGCATATTCCAATTGCTAAAATCTCAAAATATTTTTTTTTTACCTTTGTTGTCTGATCTTTGTATTTTTCTAATCAGTTGGTCTCAGTCTCTTTGTTTCCACTTTTCCCTTGTCGATCATTTCCTAATTCCATTTTAGGGTCTCTCTTCTCATTCTGTTTCTTCTTCTACTGTCTTCTTCCCTTCCTCCCTCATACATACACACACACACACACATGGAGGCTCATGCTATCTCTGACAGACTACCTCACACAAACACAAGCTCTCACTTTCATATACTCTTTCCCCCCCCCCCCCCCCACACACACACACATACACACACACAAGCTCTCACTCTCACATTCTCAACACACACACACACACACACACAAGGAGGCTCATGCTTTCTCTCACAGACTCCCTTACACACACAAGCTCTCACTCTCATATGCTCTCCCCCCCCCCCCCCCCCCAAGTTCTTACTCTCACATTCAGGACTTTTCAGCTTGGAGAAGAGACGACTGAGGGGGGATATGATAGAGATGTTTAAAATCATGAGAGGTCTAGAATGGGTAGATGTGAATCGGATATTTACTCTTTCGGATAGTAGAAAGACTAGGGGGCACTCCATGAAGTTAGCATGGGGCACATTTAAAACTAATCAGAGAAAGTTCTTTTTTACTCAACGCACAATTAAACTCTGGAATTTGTTGCCAGAGGATGTGGTTAGTGCAGTTAGTATAGCTGTGTTTAAAAAAGGATTGGATAAGTTCTTGGAGGAGAAGTCCATTACCTGCTATTAAGTTCACTTAGAGAATAGCCACTGCCATTAACAATGGTAACATGGAATAGACTTAGAGTTTGGGTACTTGCCAGGTTATGGCCTGGATTGGCCACTGTTGGAAACAGGATGCTGGGCTTGATGAACCCTTGATCTGACCCAGTATGGCATTTTCTTATGTTCTTATTCTCTACACACACACAAGATCTCTCTCACATGCTCTACCACAAACACAAGCTCTCAATCTCACTCCCCAGCTCCCATTCTCACACACACACACAGACGCACACCCAGGTTCCCATTCTCACCCACAGACAGATGCACATTCAGGCTCCAGTCTCACTCAAATACACAGACAACCAGGTTCCCATTCTCACACCCCCCCCCCTCACACACACACCCAGGCTCCCATTCTAATCCACACACACAAACACAAACATACACCAAGGCTCCCATTCTCATTCCCACACACACACACCCAGGCTCCCATTCTCACCCACATACACACATTCAAGCTCCCATTCTCAACCACAAACACTCAGGGTCTTTTCATTAGGAATAGCCAAACTCCTACTTCCACTGTCGTGGGGATGATATCTTATATTATTTATTAATTTTATTTATTTGTTAACATTTTTATACTGCTATTCAGTCGAGCCGTCATAGCAGTTTACATCTTATTTAAAAAATTACAAAGTACAAACATAAATATAGCCTAATTCGGGGCGGATTGGCCTATTGGGGGATCGGGCATCCCCCGGTGGGCTGATCGCTCCAGTCACGTGGTCTGCCGTGTGCGGCTGTGACAGAGCCGCACTCGGCAGACCACGTGACGTGTCCTGGGCCGGCCTGGGCAGTGAATACCCGGCTGGTCCAACATCATGAGTCCGCCGCTGGCCTAATTTAAAACAAAATAGCATAAAATACAACATCCTACATCTTGTGATGGACTTGCTGCTCTAGCCTTCTTCTTCGCTATCGTGGGATGGGATCCCACGACAGCATTGCTGCTCCAGTGTCAGACAGCCTTGGTTGGGTGGGCCTGAGCCCAAAGTGGCTATGCCACTGATCAAGTCACACAAGTGAAATTGCACATCTTTTGTCTGCAGATTTTGAGTGGAAGGTCTGGGTTAAGTGGTGGTGGGGGGGGGGGGGTCATGGTGACATGCTAGAGGGTCTAAGAGAAGTGGTGGAGGTGTTGGCAGTGATTGCAAATACATTTTTCATACGCAGAGAACATGCATACTTACTAAAATACCTGCCTCTAGAGATGTGAATCGTGTGCCAGATCATCTTAACGATCAGATTCGGCTGGGGTGGGGGGAAAATCTGATCGTTAAGATATGTGAATTGGAATCGTTTCCGATTCCAATTCCTGACCCCCCCAAAACCTTTTAAAATTACCTGGTGGTCCAGGGGGGCTCGGGGGGCCTCGGGGAGAGATCCAGGGGGGCCTCGGGGAGAGGAGAGATCCAGGGGGGGCCTCGGGGAAAGATTTCCCGTTCCCAGGCATCAGCTGTTCTAAAAAAAAAAATGGCGCCGATGCCCCTTTGCCCTTACCATGTGACAGGGTATCCGTGCCATTGGCCGGCCCCTGTCACATGGTAGGAGCACTGGATGGCCGGCGCCATCTTTGGCGCCGGCATTCCAGTGCATTCCGGCACCATTTTTTTTTTAGAACAGCTGCTGCCTGGGAACGGGAAATCTCTCCCCGAGGCCCCCCTGGATCTCTCCCCTCCCCGAGGCCCCCCTGGATCTCTCCCCGAGGCCCCCCTGGACCACCAGGTAATTTTAAAAGGTTTTGGGGGGGTTGGGAGGGGGGGGTCGATTTAAAGGGTCAGGTGGGGGGTTTTTTTTAGCGGCGTGGGCCTCCCTAAAAAAAAAGGGTCGGGAGGGTGGGGGAGGCTAAGGGGGGTCGATTTAAAGGGTCAGGTGGGGTTTTCTTTTTATCAGGCCATCGGCGCCATTTTAATTAGTGGCAGCCAAAATGGCGCAGATGGCCCGAGAGCGGGAGATCGCGCCGGGCCCCCCCCCCCCCCCCCCCCCCACTGGACCACCAGGTAACATTTTGGGGGGGTCAGGGTGGGTTTAGGGGTTGTTTTGGTGTGCCGGTTTTCCCGCCCTCCCCCAAATAATTCCTGTGCTCTATTTAACGATACAATACAAATGCCTCTGACGATAAATCGGGGGCATTTGTATTGTATCGTGCACTCTAATGATTTAGGACGATTTTAAAATTATCTGACGATAATTTTAATCGTTCAAAAATGATTCACATCCCTACCTGCCTCCACATTTAATTCTGGGTTATTCTGTCCACTTGTTACAATTATTACAAGTGTAAAATATATGCATGTGCTTTTATAAAATAGGTACAAAAGTCTGCATTTTCCTGCATTATGCATGTGAATCATACGCAGAGCAGAGATATACAATGTTTTATGAACGTGGAAGCTCCCGCCACACAGTTTAGAAAATCCTGCCATAACATTAGAGGTTCTGAATTAATAGGTGAATTTTAAAAGCCCTACACGCACCAAAGCCGGGAGATATGCATGTGGAGTTGCTGCTCGCTGCACGGATTTTAAGAAGCACCCGAATATGTGCGTATCTCCCAGTGTGCGCACAAATCGAAAAGTTCGAAAAGGGCGGGGCATGGGCGTGGTCTGGGTGGATTATGTTTGGACATGGTCAGTCCAGGAAGGTCACTTGAAATGCAAGTATTTATGCGCACAAGCACGCGCAGGTGCCCCTACCGCATAACTTTACTTCAGCTTATGGATGGCGTGTAAGTTTTAAAATAAAAAAATCAGGACTGGTCGGTGAGGTTTGAAGGGTCAGGGCTAATAGGGTAAAAGGGAGGCTATCTAGCTAGGGGGGTTAACAAGTCCTATCCTTTACCGGGGCAAACTGGGGAAATGGGTGTTTTTGGTATCGGTGAGTGTGCCTAGCAAAATCCCTCCATTTACGCGGGAGAGACAGCATGTCCATATAAAATTGCTCACACATGTATGCGCATACTGCCAATGTTTTAACATACATGCATATAGGGAAGGTGACCAAAATGATAAAGGGGATGGAACAGCTCCCTTATGTGGAAAGACTAAAGAGGTTAGGGCTGTTTAGCTTGAAGAAGAGACAGCTGAGGAGGGATATGATAGATGTCTTTAAAATCATGAGAGGTCTTGAAAGAGTAGATGTGAATCGGTTATTCACACTTTCAGATAATAGAAGGACTAGGGGGCACTCCATGAAGTTAACAACTAGCACATTTAAAATTAATCAGAGAAAATTATTTTTACTCAATGCACAATTAAGCTCTGGAATTTGTTGCCAGATGATGTGTTTAGTGCAGTTAGTGTAGCTGGGCTTAAAAAAGGTTTGAATAAGTTCTTGGAGAAGAAGTCCATTACCTGCTATTAATCAAGTTGTCTTAGAGAATAGCCACTGCTATTACTGGCATTAGTGGCATGGGATCTACTTAGCATTTTGGTACTTGCCAGATACTTGTAGCCTGGATTGGCCACTGTTGGAAACAGGATGCTGGGCTTGATGGACTCTTGGTCTGACCCAGTATGACAATTTCTTATGTTCGTATGTTCTTATGGTATAAAAGTGCTGCGTCTATTTGTACGAGCCAGCACACGCGCGTACATGTACACCCATGTGGCTGTTTAAAAGTTACTGTCCCTGTGCGTATGTGCTGACTTACACAGTCTTTTGAAAATTATCCTTTCTATGGAAGAATCACAACTGGGCAGACTGGATGACCCAATATGACCTTTTCTGGCATCATTTACTATGTTCCTATGTCCAAAACTGGCCAGTCTGATTAACCCAGTTATGATTATTCCACTTAAGGAAGACGAACATGTATATTTCCATTTGCAACCCAGCACCAACTCCCCACCTTACCCCCCATGTCTTTTACCTGAACTTTCAATCCTTCTCCCATCACTTCCCTCCATATTAATTCCAAGCATGGGATAAAAGGATAGAGAGAGAGAGAAACTGGTTGGGCCAGGATGGAGAAGTTGAGACTAAGAGAGATTGGTAGGAAAAGGGTGGGGGGATTGAGAGAGAGGGCCTGGAGGGAACAGAGATGGGGAACTGAGAGAGACAGAAACTGGTGGAGACAGAGTGGGGAGAGAGAGACTGATAGGAAAAGGCCGGGAGCTCAGAGAAAAAGAGAGAGGCTGATTAAGACAAGATGGAGTGATTGAGAGAGAGAGAGACAAGGTGGGAGAGAGACTGGTGGAGAAAGGATTGGAGAGAGAATGACTGGTGGAGACAGGGACCAAGGTCAGAGAGAGAAAAACTGAGGCCATGGTGGAGGGATGACGAGAGAGATTGGTGAGGACTATAAGGAGCATAAGAGAGTTAGTGCTTTGATCTTCAAAAGTGAGATTCTCCTACTGCGCATTCTGGTTTTGTGGCTTTTGGTGAGTAAAAGGTTGATCATCCCTGTTCTAAGGCTTTTCTCTGATTTTTTGCCTATGGTGAAAAATGCTAAGAGGCCTATTTTCAAAAGGAAGCTGAGTGCCTGATCAAGGCACTTCAGTATTAGGCACCCAAAGATTGGTGAAATTTCAGCCATACTTAGGCTTTTAAGTTTAAGGCTGAATTTTTTTTTTTAACTTAGGCCTGATTTACTAAACCTTTTCTACCATTCTGTGTCTATGGAAAAAATGCTTAGTAAATGAGGTCCTTAGGGTCCTACATCTAGGCCTGCTATTTCTTCACCTAAATGTAGGTACCTAGAGCTAGAAATCTTACTTACTTTCCCCATCCTGGTCCCACCCACTTTATAGGAACCTAAATTTAGTTGCCAGCTATGAAATAGACACAATCCTTTTCCTATTACTGCTACAAAATAGGTTTCCAAACTTAGGGATTCAGCAGGGGGCAATTTTTATTTATGTAGGTCTGGGCGCCTAACTCCTTTAAGTTATCTGCTTACATTTTTTAAATATCGATCTCTTAGAGCAGGGGTGGCTAATTCCTCTTCTCGAGATCCACTGACAAGCTAGGATGGAGGGTTTTTAGGATATCTACCATGAATATGCATGAGATAGATTTGCATAGAGTAGATGCAGTGTATGCAAATTTATCTCGTGTATATTAATTGTGGATATCCTGAAAATCGGGCCTGTTTGTGGCTCTCAAGGGCCAGAGTTGGCCACCCCTGCCTTAATGAAACAGGCCCTTTCTGTGTATTATTGTGCAACAATTTGATACATTATTTATTGATGAATTTTCAAACCCAGTTACACACATAAACATGGCTATATGTCCATAAATGGGCTTTTGAAAATTGCCCGGGGGTTATATGTGTAAGAGTACTGGTACATGCACAGCAGAGAGGCATTCTGGGTGGGCAGAGTTAGGGCAGGGATTGCATTTACACATACTTCTGATTTTTAAAAGCCTGTGCATTAATCTACTCGCAGACATTTACAGCTGCTAATGAGCAGGTGTAAATGTGTGTCTGTATATCTTGCTGGGTTCCGCATGTACCTGTTAATTTTCAAATTTGGGCTAAAGCCTGCTTGCACTTTGCACACACAAGCTCTAGCCCTCTGCGGACTGCTGAAAACTACCCTCATATAGTACGGCAGACATCCGGTAAATGGCAATGTAATGCGATGGGCTGCATGGTAGTTCTGGGAAGCTTGTGTTCTTAAAGAGAGTACTGACTTCTCCTGTTAACTTGTGTTGCACTGCAACAGTCCATTTGCAAAATATCATGACTGCTTTGTACTTGATGGGTGTTGTGTGTGATGGGTTCCCTTAGCTCATGGCACCCAAAGCCGCACACCCTCGCTTTCACGAAAGCTCAAGGACTACAGTTATTCACCAATCTCAGGGGTGAGTGAAACATTGAAGTTCCCAGGCATGGATGTAAGTCCTTGGAGGAAGTGTTGATAGAGCTCAGCTTCCCTTCAAGGAAAAGGATGCTTACCTTCAGTGAACCCCCTCGTGAGTGAATGCCCAGCACAGACGTTTTAGAGCAGTCACATGCTGCTGAATCACACAAGCAGGATGACCATGGAGCTTCACATGGAGGTGTACTTTTGATTACATTTCCATGCATGCAGCAGACTACTCCAGCCTTTCTCTTTTCACATATCTGGTTACTCTGCAGGTAGAGCCTGAGCTGAGTGTGTGAGATCATTCGTGATATATTTCCAAATATGACTCTTCTGAGTGTTGGAAAGTAAGGGTTCTATTCATAAATAACTTTTGCTATTTTGTGCCTATGAAAAAAAAAAAATCTTACATGAATCAAACCTTAAGAGGTCAGTTTTCTAAAGAATTTAGCCAGCTAATTATGGAGTAAGGGAGCTAGATCTATCTGGCTGAAAGTGTTGCCCTGAGGATTTTCTCCTGCAGAGTGGCTGAATGTTAGCTGCCTGTTTTCAATAGGAGGCTGTATTTAGTCACTTTAAAAGGCATTCCCAGGGGTGGATTTAGGCTAGAGGAGAAACGTAGCCAGATCACGTAAATGTTTAATGCGAGACAGCTAAATTTAGCCAGATGGGTCTGAGTGCATGCATAGCTGGCATAAATTTAGCCATCTACATTATATCTGGCGACATTTAGGGGGATTTGCTAACACAATGTAGCCATCTAGATTGCAGCTGAAAATATGCTTAATTCTAGCCAGCTTTGATATAAACCAGCTATCTCACCACCGGGTGGCTTAGTAAAAACTGACCCCTTCATGCTGAAAATGCTCAGAATATGAAGAACAATTAATGTGGTGAATAGTTTCATAAATAGCCCACACAGTTTGCCAAATTATGACAGAATTTTCCTGGAAAAGGCAGGAGAATGGTAAAGTTCACCAGTTCCACAACATCTCACTGTTTAAAAAAACAAAAGTATGAATTTTGCCAGTTTGTTGTCAAATTGTATGGTAAAAAGAACTGGGAGCTAGACCGACATGTTTTGTACATTTGGCTGCAGAGATCCATCCGCAGTGCTTGCTGTTTGCATCACAAGTATTTTTTTCCCCATCTCTAATCTTGGCAACTTTCTATGCGAGGTCAGAGGGCCGAGCCTTACTGGGTGCCATCTCTGATTTGGAATATTGTTCAGTATATTGGAGGAGGCAATTTTATTGTAACTTCTTCAATTGTTGATAAACCAATTTGATGGAGAGTGGCATGGGAAATAAGGCTCAAAAGAAATGTGATAATATGCTTCCCTATTTTTGTATTGCAGCCTGAAGAATGAGTAGAGGACCATCAATCAAAAATACATTTTAACATCAAGGCACTACTGATGAGATGATCAACCATTGGAAATGGCTGTGTTTCTTGGACAATGAATATTTCTAAAGTGGATTGTCAACTAGCATCTTTCCTTATTTTGGCTTCAGGCCACAGAGCAGATTTGTATTTATTTTGTGATGAGTAAGAAAAAAAGTTTGATTGGAATTTACCTTTCTAATACTGTTTTTCAGGGTATTTTTATTAGCTTGTAGCAGACAGGGTCTCTGATAAGTTCTTTTCAAAGCATTATCATATTTCCCGTTCCTGGGTTAAGCACTTTGGTAAAGAGTACTATGAAGTCCATAGTCAGCCGCTGGTCAGCTAGCAGTGTTAGCCAGATAAACTTAGCAGGCTAACATTGCAGGGATAGTCAGCATCATGGGCGCTCTGATGAATATACCCAGCTATGTTAAAGTTATCCAGATAAGTGTATTCAGCAGTCTTAAAGTTATCTGGCTATATTAGCCAGGTAGCGCTGAAAATCAGCATTTATCCAGCTAATTTAGCTAGATAGCCAGCTCCGGCCTAGAATGCACCCACCCCACTCCCTAGTTAGCCAGATAACGTTTTGGATAGACAAAAATGTATCCAGCTATCTCAGAGCCAGTCAACATGGTGGGATGTGCAAATCCCGCCTGGATAAGTCCAAACTTAGCTGGACAAATGGCACTGCCACTGAATATCAACCTCTATGTATTAAAAAAGAATAATTTTGATTTATATAATATTTATTCTTGGATTACTTCAGGATATGTGTCTATTTTGTTCATTTATTCAAAATTGTGATGTAATAAGCAGTCTTGAAGGAGAAATAAAGATAACTTTATTCAGTCTCTGCTGCATGATTTGTGTCAATGTGTATAAAAAGGAAACTTCTGAAAACAGAAGCCAGTATTACCCAATTCAGTAAGAAATGTTATTTATTTATTCATCACTTAAAGGCCTAATCAATTTATAACCTCACATATATAATAATCTACAAACAAAAACCATAACAGTACTGACATCTGCGCATGAACCGAGTCCTGGAATACATCAAAGATCGGTTTCATTAATCAAACACCTGTTTGAATAAAAATGTTTTTAATATTTATGTAAATGTTTTCTAGCTGTCCATCAGGCATAAAACTTCTGGGGGGGGGGGGGGGGGGGGAGGATTCCATATGGTGGGAGCAGCGATCGAGAAGGTGGATTCATGAGTGTCAACTAGCCAAGCTTGCCTAGTTTATTGAATTGTGTGGTTGGACTCAGTAGAGGTCTTACATGTGGATCAGTTTGTTTTATTAAAATGTATATTCCACACATGGCATACATTCATGGCGGATCACAATAGCTACAAACATTTAAAGTACAAAAAACACAAACATACAATACAATAACAAGAGTTCTTAAAAAATAAACAAAGCTAAACTATTGTAGTATGACATCACCATTGTAGAATGACATAACGACCGCCTGATGCAGATGAAGTCTTCGAAACACGGACCCATGTCGGGTTTTATCTGTTTCAACTGAGTGAAGCTGGCAATCAATGCTCACTAGAAGTGCTACTAAAGAAGCCAGATAAGTGTGATTTTAAATGCAAGGAAAAATATTCACTCAAATAATTAAAACTAAACCATGTCCTGTTAAAATTAGCAGTGTTGGATTATGACCAGTGGTTACATAAAATGCAGTGAAGGTGTTTACACTAGGGATGTGCAGAGGGACACCATACGTTGCATTCGGAATTCGGATTTGTTGGGGGGGCAGATACATTGCATTCGGCAAGGGGGCCCCCCCGATACATTTATCCGTTAATTCCTATTTGTTTCCCCGCTAAAATTAAATTAACTACAACCCCCCCACCTTCCTGACCCATCCAAGACTTACCGGCGCCGGCCATCCAGTGCTCCTACCATGTGACAGGGGCCGGCCAATGGCACAGATATCCTGTCACATGGTAAGGGCAAAGGGCTATCGGCGCCATTTTTATTAGTGGCAGCCGACAGCCCGAGAGTGGGAGATCGCTCCTGGGACACCCACTGGACCACCAGGTACCTGTAAAAAAATTTTTGGGGGGGTCGGGAGGGTGGGGGAAGCTAAGGGATTAGTTTTAAAGGGTCGGGGTGGGTTTAGGGGTTATTTTTGTGTGCTGTTTTTCCCGCCCTCCCCCAAAACGATAAGAGAACCCCCACAAACAATTTCGTGGGGTTTTCCTATCGGTTTCGGGGAGCCCCCGATTTCTGACCATTTTGAAAATATCGTACGATATTTTCAATCGTCAGAAGCCCGATTCACATCCCTAGTGCACAGCCACAAGTTAGGAAAATTGATGCTCGTAAACTGAACGTCCCTTTTCCTAACCCGCTGACAGCCACCACTCCCGGGCGCCTGCTGCCGAGGAGGCGCTAGGGGTGCACAATTTCCCCTAGTGCCTCCTTTTTACCACAGAATTGATTTAAATATTAAATCGGGCGCCCAGGAGAGGTGGATCTGCATGCATTAAGAGAGCAACTGCTCAATCATGAGCGCCCATTTTAACGCATGCCGAAATTGCATTGGCCTGAATGTTAGGCAGCGCCATTACACTCTGGCTCAAGGTTTAAGCACAGCAATGAGGTAACTCTAACCCAAGGCTACTGATGTGTACAATATCCAAGTGTGAGGGAAAGTGTTGCATTTCATCGCTATCCTCATTATGCAAATGGAATGCATGCAATCTATGGGGCATTCTCCCATTCTGTATCTATGGGAAAATTGCTCAGTAAATAGGACCCAATGCTTGATATCTCTGTGGCACCCTCTTAACTTCTGAACTTGCATTAGTGAAAATTATGACTCCATGTAACTGAAAAAAAAAATCTGCATCCCTGTGGGGAGGGATTCTCAGGCATCAGTGAACAGTGAGACCTAGAGGCCAGATTTGTGGTCCCCATTACCTGAATTCCAGAAAAAACTACTGTTTAACTGCTGTCACTGTAATAACTAAGCTAAGGGGGAAGGGAAAATCCCTTGAGAGCTGAGAATGAAGGCTCATGGTACCAGAGCCCTAATGAGGCTGCTTCCGATGGAGCTGGAAGTGCACAGATGCGTTTGCAGACCCAACAACTGGAGCTGCTGCTCAAATCTGTGGATAGGGATGCACAAAGGAAAGGCTTTTTTTCATTTTGGTTTTGTTTCTTTTATTATTTTCTTTTTCTTTTTTTTTGTGTTTCTGTGTCCAGCAACAAATCAAAAATACAGTGAAATGCAGAAACAAGTCAAAATGGCACTTTGTTGTTTGTTTCAGATGGGAAACAACACAAAATGAAACAAGAATTGTCATTATGTATTCCCTGTTATTTGAAGGTAATAGCACATCCCTTAAAAAAAGGAGCAGGAGGAAAAGCCAGACAAAAAAAATGTAAATAAAGGATCATGACAGCTTTTTCGTACAGAGAAACTGCTCCATCTTCAAATATGTTTCTGCAAAATTATATTTTTCCTGACTTCTAAGGGCCCTGAAGCAAGGCAGCATTGACTGACTTTCAGTCTCCCACATTACTGTAGGGGAAATAGATTAGGCTTCCATCTGTCTAATCCCCCTTTTTTAATTCTGAATTTCTGCGGTCTTCTGACAAGGGAAGAAAAAATAATCCTCCTAGGAGAAGGCTTAGCACAGAGCATAAACAATCTTTTGCTTGGCAATTACAGATATGGTCGTCATAGAACAGTGCATGGGCTGTATTTAAAAACTGTATAGCTTTAGACATTTTGAGCCCACTAAAGAAATGATCATGGACCAGTTCTTGACAATTAGGGACAGTGATTGTACCTCCTGTATAAGCTATATGGTACAGAAAATGAAATTTGAAGCAGAAAAAGTTTTCCTTATTACAGTAAAAAAATAAATAAATAAGCCATGCAGATCCATGCTATATGATTTCCAGGCTATTTCTATTTACTTTCTCAGTTTAAGCTGTGACTTTACTCCATAAAATTATATTGTAGAAAATCAAATGCAATGCAGCCAAGTCACAAACACAGGTATAGTCTATAGAGGGAAACATCCTGTATGCTTGCCCATTACTTAAAGAACTGCATGGGGGAGACAAGGAGCACACATTTAGTAGCCCTTTCAACAAAAGCATAACTTCCAGCAGAAAAGAGGTGTCTCATAGATGTGCAGGCAGGAGCCCCACTTAGCTGAAGTTATCTGTAGCAAGTTCTAATCATTCACCTCTATGTCCCAAAAGCAGGTGATCTCAGTGAAATAAAAAAAAAAATCTCTCTTACTACACAGTGATGAAGGCCCACCTGGAGTAATACAGGTGTCTCATGTTACTACTACACTAATTCTAAACGTATCCCTGCTCATACTGGCTCTCCTCCCCAGTATGGCCCAACTTACCTCCTCAAGGATCCCAACTTATATCTGCAATTCACCATGCCCACACTTATATTTCTGAAGGACACACCTTCCAATGGAAATCTGCCTACCAAATCTGCCTGGGCCTCTGACCATATAGACACAATACATTTTTAAGGGCTTTCAGTTTAAAGCTTCCAGCTGTGAGCTATCATGGATTCCATGATGTTTCCATGACCTCACCTACTCACCCACCTACACCATCTATACCGGGAAGAACACTGACATAGCAAGACTTCAGAGCTTGACTATCATCTGAAGCTGGGTTAGAATTGTAATTTCCCTTGGCTGTTTCCCAAACAGACATCAGTTACACAACACAGAGTTTATAGGGTAGATGTGGCTAATAACAGTATAAACTCATTGCCTGATGTATTCTAATACACAGGACAACATATATTTTCCAAAAAGATTTTTAGTTGCAGACTGAAAATTCTCTTCCTTTTGATAAAATACCAGTATAAGAAATAAAAGCAAAGGCAAAAATATAAAATATCAAGGCTTCAAATGATGAGTTCATGATGTACACATACTTTGCTTTTCTTACACCAATATATAGCTTATGGGAGTAGATGTTGTGGGTTAGCTGCAGGCTCCATGTCATCAGGAACAAGCAGAGCCAGTCCAGGTGTTATCTCCATTGAAAGCAATAGGGATAAACTCTTGACCGGCTTTGACTGTCCCTGATGACATGGAGCCTGTAACTAACCCAATTATGAACCAAGTCTGCACACACTTATGGTGAAAATCTATAGGTATACCACAACTTTAAAATGATTGAACATGCATATATGCACTCAATATACATGAATGTTTGCTATCTAGTTTAATAAATGTCACGCATAAATTATACATATGTAAACCCTGTTCCTTTATATACATATTCACATGCCTTTTATGCGTGAATGCAAGTATCATTGCCAGCCTTCCTAACAGCACTGTCTTGAAGAAGTGGAGCTCTGCTTAGGAAGTCTAACTTCTAGCTATGGGAGGTGGATCTTCTGGTTAAGGAAGCATTGAAGGTCCAGAACATCTTATATGGAAAGGAGTCATGGAAAGTAGGATCCTACCAGAATGAGTGGATCTAGGAGAAAATCTGCCACTAATTCAGTGTAGTCTTTCACAATATCAGGACTGTGCAAGACTCGAGTCACAAGTGATGAGATCTCCAATGCCAGGTCAAGAAGGACAGGATAAGGGAAGATGGGCCTACAAGCCAAATTATTTTCACCTGAGCAGAACGGATGGCTATCAGCACTCTTTCTGAGGCCACTGTGAGCGGTGTGGTAAGCAGTGCTATAAAGAAAGGTATTTAAGGAGCTTGCATGTCATGACTATTATAAAATGTAAAACCATGCTTATAAATACATATGTACCTTTGTTGAAATAGTCAATGGTACTGAAGGCAGATATGGCCAGCTGTCAATAGCCACACTAAGCTGTCTGTCTTCTTTTTGTGCATGCATAAGTGAAAAAAAGTGTATAGCTTAAGCATAGACACCCAAAGGAATACCAGATTAGAAGATACTTGAGTAGCAGGAGGCTGTAGACTTTTGACCAATGACCTGTTCTCCATGTCTATAAGGAAGGTACAGCTGTAGAAAAGAAAAACTTCTGGTGTGTAGTGACCATGGCTAAGAATCTGATGGTCCTGGAACCAGTGACCTTAGATGGGCTAGACAGCATGCACAAGTGCTGCCAGAAATTCCAGAGAAAGACAGTGACAATGTGAAGGAGGAGGTATCAGCTGACTCCAGAGATGACAGACAGGAGATTGAGAGGGAGATGGCTGCAGAGATTGAGCACCACCAGGCTCTGAGGAGGAGATGAAGGCCAACTATACCCAGCCACCTATTCCTGAGGCATTGCAGCATGCTTGAGATGAGGGGGAGGCCTGGCATTTTGAAGAGGACAACTTCTCTGGTAGAAAAGAAGAGGTGTCTTGCACTCTAGCAGAAAGTCGTATGCCACAATTAAATGAGAACGTGGCAGACCAGATCAAAGTTTATGACAAGACATCCAGAGCCTGAAGGAAATGTTGCATGAGGAAATGCAGGGTGTCCATTAAGAGATCCAGAGCATTGGCAGAATGCTACAGGAGGAACTGCAGGGCATGACCCCTGCTAGAAGGAGATGCTATAGGGGGTGCTACCTGCTAACCACAACCAGTATTGAATGCTCCATACAGCCATTAGACTCCTGGATACAGCCTCCCCAAGCATTTGCTGTAGCATCAACATCACCCTGGATAGTTCCTCCACCTGTCGTTCTTCCACCAGCCTAGTGGGAGGCTCCTGCAGAAGGTCCACCACCACCCATGATAGAGCCTTATACTCCACTAGGTGCATTATCTGCACTTATGCATCTTCCAGCTACACCTCCACCAAAGCAGAGGAAGGCTCCTTCTTCTGCTACCATGGGAGATGGTCTTTTCATGTGCTGCTGCTGCAGCAGCTGTTAAAAGGAGAATTATACCAACCCTGGCAGAGTTTCAGTCTCTGTCCCCTCTGTTGTCAGCTCTCAGGAGCCACTCTCCACCCTACAGACCTCTTGCAGCTTTCATCCACTGTCACTGCCCTCAGTGTCTGTGCCCTCCAAAGGAACCATGAGTAGTGACCAGACAGTGCTGGAGAGGAGCACCAGACAGAGCCACTCCCCAAAAAGGGAGGCATAGGAAGGAATAATTTATTGTTTTTATGCACAAATGTCACCATTGAAGTGCACTTTCACCATTGAAAATTTCTTTAATCAAAGTGTTTGTTTCCTCTACAGCCTGCTGGTTAATTCCTCAGAACTCAGGTTAGATGTTTCCTCCTCCTCAAGATGTTCATCTAGTCCCTTTAGAGGAAGGCCGTCCTCTGATTTTGGCAAGATTATGACGCATCCAACAGGTTAGAAAGATCTTACAGACCTTGGTGGGTTTGTAGAGAAGACATCCCCAAGATCTGTCCAGGAAGTGGAAATGTATTTTAAGTAGGTCAAATGTTCACTTGATGATTGCCCTGGCTATAGTCATCAAGTGCTGCAGTGTGTGGATATGCCAGTGGGATCATGAGCCAGATTTTGAGTGGGTATCCTATATCACCTGTAAGGGAGAAGGCAGAGAAGAGCTGAGTGAGATATCCCATGGTAGTAGGCAGCTGAGCTGTTCCCAGATAGAGGCTGAAGCAGCCTCCTGGACAAAATTAATAAGTCCCACCTAGATATCAGGGAGAGAAAAGCAGCATCCACCGGTGATATGACCATCTTGGAAGCAGTCATGAATTCCTGACTGTGAGAGGATATAGGCATTGTAACAGGATCCCCAAAACCTGGACAATATTTCCATGAAGACCTCCTTGACATCATAAATCACCTGCACAATGAGGAAGTGGAAATCCTTGTGATTGCTGAAGGTGGCCATATCAGTCATTGGTGCTCTTATAGGGATGTGAGTGCAATCGGTAGACTCCAAAATCAAGGGGAAGCATGCAGGTTGGTAGAACTCAGTCATGATTTGTTGTTGCTGTCTTCTCCAAGAAAAATACATATAGTGACATGTTTTCCTGAGAAAAGTAGCCAGAAATTGATCAATCCATATGGAGGTGGCTGACTTACTTATTCCAGCCATAACCCATAGAGATGTCTGGAAAGTGCTGGTGGCCAAAAAGGCCAGAGTCATAGGGCTCCTGAGGTATATTGGCAAGGAATGCCCTCTCTGGGTAGAAGGGTGCAAGTCCTGTTCTAACTGTTGGCTTAGGTATATGTTTTTCCTGAGCCTATGCAGAGCTTGCTCCTCAGACAGATTAAAAAACTGTGCCCTAGTCCTGTATACTCTCTGTAAGGAGTACTTTCTCCTCTCTCTGTTCTCTTTCCCCCATCAACCATTATGACATGAATATCCATAGTTAATTATCATTTTGGAATTAACTTCTCCTTTCACTCAGTCCCTCGGTATGCCCCAGTCATACTCCTTACCCCTCCAATATGCCCCAGGATTCCCCAATCACATTTGCTTAGTCCTACTCTATGCCCCAGTTACATTCACTCACCCCTCCTGTATGCCCGGTCACTTCCCCAGTATGCTCTGGTCACACTCGCCAATTTCTCACTATGCCCCAAACATCTTGGCAAGGACTAGGATTTGCCTAATTGCCCTCTTCTTAGCCTGCTGCAGTGTCCACTAACCGAGAGAAGCCAACTGCCAAACACCAAGACAAAAAAAGAGAATGCAAGTTTGAGTCTGGTGCATAAATTAGTTGTAGTAAAAGTATTCTGCAGTCTTGATGATATTCATGCATATGCTTTTTTATAAAATAGCAAAGAATGCACGAAAATGCTAACCACATCCCATCACACCCACTTTGTGTCTCCTTTTGCTCGCAAAAGTGAGTATATGCACATATGACACCCTTTTTTAAAATTGGGTGCGCATGTGTTTATGACATTTTTTTGTATTATTATATCCTTGGAAAATTGCCTCCAGAGCTTTGCTTAGTATGTTACAAAATTTGAAAAATGCTAATAATTTCAATGTGGTAAACTAGTTATTCCAGGAGCTGTCCATATCATAGTGCTGAACTGCAGTGAAAAACCCTTAGATTTATTAGTCATTCTTATGAGAATTTTAGCAGTTTATAAAATAAAGTGCATTATAATATAATGTTCTACTTGTTTGGAAAATGAAACTTTGAAGTGATTCTGCTTCTAAATGCATTGTAAGGCCATTCTTTGTTTTCTTTTTTAACCGATAATTAATTTCCAGTATTCTTTGCTTCACATGGCAGTTTCTGTGTTGAATTCATTTGACAGTACTTTAATTACTAAATCTTTCTGACCTTTTAATAATAAAAAGGCAACTGAATTCTATTATCCTTGAATTATCACAGTACAAAATCTATTTTAGTCTTTCCTTCTGACTATAACAAGCAATCTTCTGCAATTCTCAGGGTCCAGGTGGAGTCTGCTAATGGCAGCTGCAGAACCTTTGCACAGGGAACATGACTGTCCAGTTACATCCACCTAAATGTCTCTTTGAAACAGTGTCAGCATGGTAGTTTATTAGAAATATCAAATATCAACATTGCTTGCTTTCCATCAGATAACAGACCATAAAGAGCTGGGCCGGTGAAATGTTGCCTTATTTCAGTTTTGAGAAATATGTCCATGAGAAATTACTCGCATGCCATCTAAACTTTAGGACAAATATTCTTGGTGACTTTTTTATTTCAGATGAAATAATATGTTGCAATGGCCTCAGAATGGACAGGATAGAGGTCATCCTTTAGTATGATGTTTTGAAGGCTATGGCACAATCAATTATTACTTTTTTATTAATTTTTTTTTCAATTTCTTTCATTGGGTGACCAGAGAATTAGATCAGGGGCATGCACTAGATGTTGTATACTTATATTGTAGAAAAGAGGCTTATAAATAAACTGAGCAAATTGAAGATGGGCCCTCAAGTGGCAGACTAGATTGGAAACTGTTTGAAAGATGGACATCAAAAGGTGGTAGTAAATGTAATTCACTCCAAGGAAAGAAGGGTGATTAGATTAGCAAAGTGCCTCAGGGATTTATTCTGGGGCTAGATCTGGTGAATTATTAATTTAAAATTTCTTATTAACTGTTTTCTCAGTTCTGAAAAGGATAGGCCAAAGCAGTGTACAAATGAGACACACATAAAGCATAACAATAAAACTAATTATACACAAATTAGAAAACATGTCACATACATTGTAAACGTTACATAAAACAGTTTCCATCCAGAATAAACCTAGAGACCCTTACCTAACTATAAACATTATAAAGTCACAATCCTGTGAGCACTTGTATTAATAAACATTCACAAATAGACTGTTACCCTTAATCAGGTTCTTGAAAACAGCCTTGAGGTTAAGTTTAGTGTTCTCATCCCTCATTTCTCTCAATCAAGTGGGGTTTGTGAAGGGTGGAACTGCTGGTACACATATTACCAAATTAATTAGGGCAATGGCCTACTGCAAGCGCCACCTGGTCCCTTCCATAGCAGTGAGTTTTGACTCAAAAAAAACTTTTGACCGAGTTTCTTGACCCTACCTTGTTTTCAGTCCTCAGGCGATTTGGATTTCAGGGAGACATAGGGAGTCATTTTCTATGTGGATCGCACGCAAAAAGGGCCTTTTTGCACGCGAAAAGTCCCTTTCCGCATGCGATAGCTAAATCGGGGCAGGTTCTGGGCGGCGTCCACACTGGAAGGGGAGGAGTCGGGGCGGTACCGGGGCGGACGCCGCCAAGACACTGCTGATGGAGAAAAGGTAAGGACCCTTTTTGCTGCCAGTTTCACGCCCAATAGCACCACCTTTTACGATGGCGCTATTGGGTGCGAAAGCCGGCAGCGATCGCACCGCGGAGGTACGATCGCTGCCGGCTTTTGCAGGCCCACCCCCGCTTCGCCACCCCACCCCCCATTACCACCGGATTTTCTAAGATCTGCGACCTTAGAAAATCCAAGCCATAGTTTGGAGTATTTCTCTTTTATAAGATAATCTGATGTCCCATATACTGGCTAATGGTGGCAAATCTTTAACTTTTACTATTCATAGGGGTGTGCGTCAGGGATGCCCATTATCCCCTTTACTCTACTTCTTATCCATTCGCCCATTGTTTCGGAAAATTGATGAAGACAGCTCTATTACAGGCCTGGAAGTTAAAGATACTTCCTTTAAAATTGCATTTGCCGATGTATTAATCTTTCTTTTGAATCCTTTTAGCTCAATGCCAAAGTCCTAGCCTATCAGGACTTCTTTGGGTATTTTTCAGGTATCACGATAAATAGAGACAAGTCAGAAGCCATGGAAATCTATGGTAATTTTAAAGTTAGCTGAGGGCCCCAATTCCCACACAGGTGGGTCAAAACAGATATGAAATAATTAGGGATTAAAATACCTGTAGCTTTAGAACATCTTTATAAAATTAATGTAGGTCCAATGCTTCAGAAAATGAAGTCATATCTAACATAGGGGGTCATTTATCAAAGGCGTATCACCTTTCACGGTGGTGCTATTTGGTGCGAAAGCCGGCAGCTGCACGCCGCCATAGTGCGAAGGCTGCGGGCTTTCACAGGCCCGCCCCCCCCCCCTTCACCCTCTGCCCCCTGTTTTCACAGGATTCATCATTCTGCAAGAAATGATGAATCCAGGCCATAGTGGTCTCGACTTCCTCTCTCCCTGAGTGGAAGAATTCACTTACTAAAGATGATGGAAATACCTAAGTACATACCTGTTACAGATGCTCCCTATCTGGTTGAAAAGATCAGATTTAATGGAGAATAATAAAGCTATCAGACAGTTCATATGGAATGTGAAAAAGGCTAGGTTATCACTGATACATCTGCTTAAATCTACATTACAGGGAGGCTTGAACTGCCATGATCTCCAAAAATACAACCTCACCTATATGTTTAGGCACATTGGTGACTGGTTACTGGGGACCTCCCATTTTTCTGCCATATATCATTTACAATGATAGTTTCGGAATTGGTCCTTGTCTTTTTATTACAGTTAGATGCAATACAGATACCCTTTGAATTTTGGCGTTATTTACCCATAACGTTCTGCAGGCAGGTGTGGATCCATCTATGCAAAAATTTGGTCTTCAATGGGAAACTCCCTCCTTTTTTGGCCATCTGTGGAAATCCTCAGTTTTTACCTGGGGTGGAAAATAAGATGTCCATTGATTGGTCTAAGAAAGGACTAATGCATGTTTACCCTATGTTTCTCCCTAATTCTAATATATTATACACAGCTTTCAAGAATTGCAAGCAAAATTTGATTTACCACATTCTATTTCTTTGCTTATCTCTAGGTGAGACACTATCTAAATACTGCAGGTCTCACTAACTTCCCTCTAAAACAATGGTCAAATTTACGGGAACTGTTCCGGGAGAGGCAATCTGGAAAACCCTTGTATGCCAAATTTTCTAGAAAGCTTAGGACCTTTGAAGTGAAGAATGACTTCTCTGACACTCTTATATGATGGTCCGAGGGACTGAACTTTACATTGTCCTCCAAGGACATTCAATATTGTTTCAAACATATAGTTCACACTACCGAAAATATTGCTTTGAGAGAATTATAGTTTAAATTCTTATGGCAATTGTATTATTCACAAGAAAGGGCCTACCGGGCTAAGTTGTGTACCTCACCACAATGTCTTCAGTGTGAAGCCCCTACCAATGATTTTATACACGACTTCTGGACCTGTCTGAGCATTATGTTATTTTGGAAGGTAGTAAGAACCCGTTGCTCTGCTGTATGGGGATTACTCTTTCAGATTATCTCAGAACTTGATTATTTGGCTTGTATAACACTGAGTCATATGTTGCTTATAAAAGCCAAAAATTATTTTTACAAAAAATTGTAAATACTAACCACCACTGCTAACTCAAATGCAGGGGTATGAAACTTCTGTTCAAAAATACTCTTAATGGACCAAAAAAAAATTTGTGAAGTAGAAAAGTGGTAGTTTCATATTTTGACCATTTGACAACACACCAGCATAATGGTTTAACATCTTGGCTTACTCGATCGTATAATCATCAAATTACCACCTTCCACCATATAATATGCCAGAAGCCCCACCGGTTACAAAAATTTTTTTTTCTTTTTATATAATGTTTCTTCTTTGTAAAATTTTCCAAACATGCTTGTGAAAGTCAAATGCCATTCAAACAACTTGTAAACCCACACGTCCCATTAAACTCGTGTCACCAAACAAATCAAAAGTCTTTTGTTCAAATTGAATACTAATGTATGTAACTCCACAAATCCTTCATTGGTTTAATACTTAGCTTAAAAAATATTCTGTGCGACTTGAGGCACTTCTCAACAGAGCCATGTTTTGAAAAACTGCATTTTTTCATCAGGGGAAATGATGATGTGCATCTCTCAAGACTCCAGTCAACATACCTACTTGTTTGGTGTGGACGGGAGACGAAAGCCACTACTGAATGGTATTTGTATTTAACATCATGCTTAAAAATAAACCAATGGAAAGGAAGCCCTACCTGTTCATCAAAGAAGACAATACAATTCTTCATTAAGGCCATTAGGCATCACCTAATTTGTAAATCCAGAATTGTTCCTGGTAATTTAAACGTGCTGCATGGTCACCTCCTCAGATAGTCTATTGCACTTGATCAATTATGGTCCACCATAATACATCAAATACATGCTCCTTCTCTATGCAATGCTGAACTATTGGAGCTGACTAATTATGAGTCTGTATTCAAGATCGATGTTCTAATTGTTAGGGTATGTGGGCCCTGGGCCGAGGTGAGAGATGGTACTGCCCACAGGGAGGAGCCCCATGAGCCTCACCGTCGGGAGGCGAGGTCTCAGCTGCTGGGTGTGTGGAACAGCAGTTACTGGAGAGAGAGAGAGAGTAGAGATCTGGAGGGAAAGCAGGAGCTAGAGAGGATGTCAGTGCCTAGAGCATCAGCACTGGGTGCTGACCAGATATAGCTCGGAAGTCCTTGAGTCTCAAAAGAGTAGTAGAGGGACACTGCCCACGGAATGGGGAGTGTATCAGGAAAGTCACACAGACACTGAGGTGCCACGGGGTCTGTCAAGTGGGGTATTCCCAAGGAGGATCCCTCTGTAGAGATGATACGGTAATGGTCCGCAGAGCGGGATACACCGATGAGGTTACCTCAGTAGAGATGATACAGCAATGGTCCGCAGAGTGGGGCACACTGATGAGGATTCCTTGGTAGAGATGATACGGCAGTGGTCTGCAGAGCGGGGTACATCGATGAAGGTTCTTCAGTAGAGATGATACGGTAGTGGTCCGCAAGCGGAGTACTCACTGTAGAAGCAGCGATGGTTCAAGAGGAAGTCCTGGGGAACTGGGCAGGCAGCGGTCCTAGGCACAAGGCCCTCTGAGGAGTGGATAGCTAGAGACGAGGAAAGGGCCCCCGAGGACCAGGTACCTGAGACGTCTCACGCTAAGGAAGCAGGAGCTGGAACAGGAAGTCCATAGTGAGCGAAGCCGATTCAGCAATGAGGGAACTCATTGCCAAGTCATAGGCAGACAGGACCAGCCGGCTTAAGAGTCCATGATGAATGACGTCATCCGGGGTGGATGCTCCTGAGGTTCTCGCCATGATGTGCATAAGACTGGCCTGAGAACATGCGTGCTTAAGGAACTCCAAGGGCAAGATGGCGATCGTCAGTGACCACGCCATCCAGGGAGGCCCAGGAAGAGAGGCAGGCAGGCCGGCAATAGCTGGCAGAGGCTGCAAGTTTACCCAATGGAGTCAGTGCAGTGAGGCAAGAGGTGAGCAACAGCGGTCACAGCCGTCTGCAACCGACGGGCATAACAGTACCCCCCCTTCTTAGGGCCCCTCTCCGGGGGGTTGGGCTTTCTTGGGTGAGAAGCATGGAACTGCTTGAGCAGTTCTTTGTTAAGGATGTTGACTGCAGGCTCCCAGCTGTTTTCTTCAGGACCAAATCCTTCCCAAGATAACAAATTCACTGGTTACCAGTGAATTTCAGAATTCTATACAAATCAATCACCTTAATCCACAAAACCATCCATCATCAACTTCAACTTGACCTGGAAATACCATTCAAACTCCACTCCTCTAACAGACCAACTAGAGATATTTACAAAGGCACTCTCAATGTCCCCCCCACTAAAGCCACACGCCTCGCTACGACCAAAGACAGAGCCTTTTCGATAGCAGGCCCATCTATCTGGAACAGCATCCCATCAAATCTCAGACTGGAGCCTTGCCTTTTAACTTTTACAAAAAGACTTAAAACCTGGCTCTTTCACCAAGCCTTCCCTGAACCACCAGTCAATTACTAGTTGGCATTCATTCCTACCCGGTCTGGCACTCTGTCTTCTTGTATAAAATGGACTCTGAGACGTTCAGGTTATAGCACTGTTTAAGTTTTTTTAATTTGTTCATTCTACGGTAACAACACTTTACCGGCCTTTCTTCTTTCCAGCTTGTTGTAAGCTTCCAAGTTCTCTCCCCCTGTTGATTGTAACTTTGACTTATTCCTACCTATTGTTATCTTTCGTTTACTTGAATTATTACTCTAGTTTTCCCTTTGTTAAACTGCAAACCGATCCGATATGGTTATTTACTATGAAGGTCGGTATAAAAAACTGTTAAATAAATAAAATAATAAATAAATATTCCCATCGCTTCCTGTGCTTCCTCACGTCCAGGATGTCCTGCACCTGATAAGTACTGTCCTCCTCTGATGCCAGAGGTTGGGGCTCAGGTGGTTTCTTGGAGAACTCGGACAAGATGAGAGGCTTTAATAGTGAGATGTGAAAGACTTTATGAATTTTGAGCGATGTGAGTAGGCGGAGGCTATAAGTGACCAGACCCAGTCAGTGAAGTACAGGAAAAGGCCCAATGTATCTGGGAGCGAAGCAGGCTGAAGGCAGTTTCAAGCGAATAAAGCGAGTGCTGAGCCACACCTTATCTCCAGGGTTAAACTGTGGAGCTGCCCGATGATGGGTATCATAGAACTTCTGGGCGGCTTGCTGTAGAAGTTGTTTGGTGTGCTCCCAAAGTTGGTGTAGTTCTTTGCAGAAGCCTGCACCGCCGGAGAAGACACAGACAGGGGTAGTGGAAGAGGAGGCAGAGGATGGTGTCTGTATACCACTTGAAAGGGTGATGACCCGGTAGATGCAGACTGGTGAGAGTTTAAGGCGAACTCAGCCCAGGGTAGTAAGTCGGACCAGTCATTCTGCCGAGAGTTCACATATGCCCAAAGAAATTGCTTCAGGGTTTGGTTCGTCCTTTCTGTCTGACCATTGGCCTGTGGGTGATAGGCCTATGTGAGGTTCAAGGCAATATCAAATTTTTTACATAGTGACCTCCAAAATCTGGCCATAAATTGAACACCTCGATCAGAAAGTATATGTCTCGGGAGTCTGTGGAGGTGAAAGATGTGGCGAATGAACAATTTTGCTAATTCTGGGGCTGAAGGAAGACTAGGTAATGCCACAAAGTGAGCCATCTTTGAAAATCAGTGCACGGTAACCCAAATGGTGTTGTTGCCACTGGAAAGAGGTAGATCCACAATGAAATCTGTGGCTATGTGTGTCCACGGCTCACTAGGTGCAGGAAGAGGTTGTAGGAGGCCCCGAGGATGGCCCACTGGCGGCTTCTGATGAGCGCAGGTGGGACATGATTCCACATACTCTTGAGCATCTTTATTCATGGTTGGCCACCAAAAGAATCTCTGGAGAGTGGAAAGAGTTTTAGCTTGTCCGAGGAAGCCTGCCAGCAAGGAATCATTCGCCCAGTGGAGGATTTTCCTTCGACATGGTCAGGGAACCACCATCTTCCCAGATGGCACTGTGAGTGTGGTAGAGAGGAGAACTTTAGTCGGATCAATGATGTGCCGTGGAATATCCGGAACGTCTTCTGTGGTGAAAGAACGAGAGTGCATCGGCTCGAACATTCGTATTGGCTGGCCAGTATCGTAGAAAGAAATTGAACCGAGTAAAAAAGAGTGACCAGCGGGCCTGCCTGTGATTAAGGCGTTGAGCGTGGTGCAGGTACTCGAGGTTCTTGTGGTCAATATATACCATGATCTGGTGCTGCGCTCCCTCGAGCCAGGGACGCCACTCCTTGAAGGCCAGTTTAATCGTAATTCCTTGTCCCCGATTCCATAATTACGCTCAATCAGGAAGAAGCGTTGGAAGAAGAAGGAGCACGGGTGCAAGGTATGATTGGCTGAATGGACCCTTGGTATGACCCAGCATGGAAATGTCTTATGTTCTTATGAATGTTGGCTGAGTACCGCATCAACACCAACGTCCAAAGCATCTACTTTGACGATGAAGGGTCGTCAGGGGTCGGGATGACGCAAGCATGGTTCTCCTAGGAATGCCTCCTTGAGCTCCTGGAAGGTGGTCACTGCCTCGGGTGACCACTGAGAGGGGTTGGCTCCCTTACAAGTCATGGCTGTGAGTGGGGCGGTCAGTGTTGAATAATGGTGGATGAACAATCTGTAGTAGTTCATAAAACCAAGAAATCTTTGGAGTACTATAAGGCCTGTTGGTGGAGGCCAATTGCGAATACTCTTGGTCTTCTGTGGATCCATCTGGAAACCCTGGCTCAAGACCACATAGCCTAGAAAAGGGACAGACTCCTGGTCAAAAGAGCATTTCTCCAGCTTCGCATATAACTGGTTGTCCCTTAGGCATTGCAGGACTTTGGCGATGTCCTGATGATGGCTCTGGATGCTTTGAGAAAATACCAAGATGTTGTCCAGGTAGACCACGACGCAACTGTAGAGCATGTCTGTGAAGATCTTGTTCATCATATTCTGAAACACAACTGGAGCATTGCAGAGGCCAAACGACATTACCAGATATTCAAAATGGCAGTCGCTGGTGTTAAATGTGGTTTTCCATTTATCGCCCGGGCATATCCTGACCAAATTGTAAGCTCCCTTGAGGTCCAATTTGATAAATATCTTGGCCCCTTGGAGCCTGTCAAAAAGTTCAGAGATTAATGGCAAGGAGTAACGGTGCTTCTGGTAATCTTGTTTAAGCCACAGTAATCTATGCATGGCCGGAGGGAGCCGTTCCTTTTCCCCACAAAAATGAACCCTGCTCCAGCAGGAGGTTTGGAAGGCTGAATGAAGCCTTTTGCCAAATTTTCTTGTATATATTCAGACATGGCCTTTGTCTCTGTTAGTAAAATTGGGTAGACCCTTCCTCGGGGAGGCTCAGTGTTAGGCAATAAGTTTATAGCACAATCAAATGAGCGGTGAGGAGGTAGGGTGTCCTCAGCTTTCTTTGAAAACACATCCGCGAAAGAGGAGTATTGCAGCGGGAGACCCGGAAGGGATGTTGTAGTAACTAGGCAAGGTATTGGGGACATGACCTCCAAGCACTTTTTATGGCAAGAGTTGCCCCACTGAGACAACTGTAAAGTGCTCCAATCAAACTGCGGAGTGTGTTGTTTCAACCACGGCAGTCCCAGGACCACAGGGACCTTGTCCAGTACCAGAAAAGAAATGGTCTCCATGTGCAGAGATCCAGTGCAGAGTTGGATGGGGACTGTGGAGAAAGTAACTTTGCCTGGTAATGGTTTGCCATGAATGGAGGAGAGCAGTAATGGCATTGGTGTATGGACAGTAGGAATCCAAGGTGTTCCACAAGTTGTCTTAGGATAAAATTTCCACCAGCCCCGGAGTCCACCAACGCCAGGGTGTGGAATTCCTGAACATCTGATTTAATTGAGACAGGCAGAGTTAACAGAGAAGAGGGTAAGATCAGGCCTAGAAGTCCTCCGGCAGAACCTTGGCCTGGGAGTTTCCTGGACAGAGTGGACAGGAGGGTACCACATGACCTGGTTGACCACAATACATACACAGGCCAGAACTTTGACGACAGTGCTTTTCTTTTGAGGATAGAGGACTACGGCCAATTTGCATTGGTTCCTCTTCCTCGGGGTTAGGTGTGGTAGCGGTCTGAGTGGACGTCGTCGGGCAGATACATGGAACACCTGAAGTCATCCTCTTGGATCCTCGAAGACGGTGGTCAAAGCGACCAGCGAAATCTATAAGAGAATCCAACGCTTCAGGGAGTTCTCGTGTTGCCAATTCATCCTTGATACGTGGGCTCAGACCTTTGAGGAATATAGTTAGCAGGGAACCCAGGTCCCATTGCAATTCAGATGAGAGAGTCCTAAACTCGAAGACATAATTAGTCAGAGATCTGGAATCTTGTTGCAGATGCAGGAGCGTAGACCCGGAGATGGCCTTTTGACTTGAGTCATTGAATACGGCACAAAATAGGATGAGGAAGCCCAGCAGGTCGTGGAGGATCAGATCCATTTGCTCCCAAAGGGGTGACACCCAGGCCAACGCCTTTCCATCCAGAAGGAACAAGATGTATGTTGTCTTGGAAACTACATCAGGGAAATATGCAGGTTGTAAAGAAAAGTGCATGTTGCACTGGTTCAAGAAGCCCCCTACAAAACAAGGGGTCACCTGCGAAACGAGGGGGTGCTGGCAAAGGCACTGTAGGCCGGAATGGTGATGCTTGTGAAGCTGGGCTTGGCTTGGCAGGCGTCGAAGCGGAGTCCAGCCGATTGCTCAATTGATTAATGGTGCTAGCCAAAGTCTCCAGAATCTTTTGCTGTTCAGTAATTCGCTGGGCCAGGCCAGGGATGGCCTGGAGGTCTGAGACCTGTGTCAGGTCCATGGACTTGGCAATCTGTTAGGGTTTGTGGGTATGTGGGCCCTGGGCCGAGGTGAAAGATGGTACTGCCCACGGGGAGGAGCCCGTAAGCCTCACCATCGGGAGGTGAGGTCTCAGCTGCTGGGTGTGTGGAACAGCAGGTACTGGAAAGTGAGAGTAGAGAGCTGGAGGGACAGCAGGAGCTAGAGAGGATGGCCCTAGGGGTCGGAGCCCCAGAAGATCAGCACTGGGCGCTGACATCAGATATAGCTCGGAAGTCCTTGAGTCTCAAAAGAGTAGTAGAGGGACACTGCCTGTGGAGAGGGAAGTGTATCAGGAAAGTCACACAGACCCTGAGGTGCCACGGAGTCTGTGAATGGGGTATACCCAAGGAGGATCACTCTGTAGAGATGATACGGCAATGGTCCGCAGAGCGGGGAACACCAATGAGGGTTCCTCAATAGAGATGATACAGTAGTGATCTGCAAGCAGAGTACTCACTGTAGAAGAAGTGATGGTTCCAGAGGAAGCCCCGGGGAACGGGGCAGGCAGCAATCCTAGGTGCAAGGCCCTCTGAGGAGCGGATAGCCAGAGACTAGGAAAACGCCCCCGAGGAGCGGGTACCCGAGACATCTCACGCCAAGGAAGCAGGAGCTGGAACGGGAAGTCCATAATGAGTGACGCAGATTCAGCAATGAGGGAACTTGTTGCCAAGTCATAGGCAGACAAGACCAGCTGGCTTAAGAGTCCATGATGAATGACGTCAACCAGGGTGGATGCCCCTGAGGTTCCCGCCATGACGTGCATAAGACAGCCCCGAAAGCGCGCACACTTAAGGAACTCTGAGGGGAAGATGGCGGTTGGCAGCATTCACGCCATCCAGGGAGGCCTGGGAAGAAAGGCAGGCAGGCCGGTGATAGCTGGCGGAGGCCACAAGTCTACCCAATGGAGTCAGTGCAGTGAGACAAGAGGTGAGCAACAGCGGTCACAGCCATCTGCGACCGACGGGCATAACACTAATAGGTGTACTCTAATAGCATGACTTGTACATCCCACATAAATTTTCGGGCAGAGGGAAATCAGAGCATATAACAACATTTCTTGATGTGGAATCTGTTTGAAATCTGCGTCACACTCGATATCCAGTTACTGGCTGGATCCAATCAGCCCCTTCAATAGTCAAATTGCACAGTCACATTGATGGCACCTACGTTGTGAACCCTTGACTGGTCCTAACTGTCTATCCAAATCCATATGAGTAATTACAATATGATCCCAGCTGTTCAGTCCTCGTGAAGTAGCTATTAAGGGGGGCTCATTAAAAATTTCATGTAAAGCCAAAATGTGCCAATATTTTCTTATTAATGATGCTATAGTCGCTGTGGATGTGCGAAGCTGTAGTACACATACCAATCTCCCCTGATCTCTCTTATGTTGATAATTTAGCAACTGATCTCGATTGGAGAATTTGGCTCATTTATATGCTTTATTAATGGCTGCACTGCGATAACCCCGAGGTTTAAACCGATCAAACAGGACTCGAGCTTGCACCTCAAAATCTTCAGGGGTCAAACAAATGTGCCTAATTCTAAAGAATTGGCTCACGGGTAACCCTTTCTTAAAAGACGTCGGATGTCTGATGACTGTGATATCTTAATAAATTCTTACGGTCCATCGGTTTGCGGCTCACCGTGGTAATAAGTTTGTTTTTGTAGATCTTCAACTGCACATCCAAATAGGCAATCGCTGCCTGATCGAAATTATGTGTGAATTGTAAATGTGGATTTAGAATATTAACCCAGCATACAAAAGCCTGCAGCTCACTTTCTGAAGCTAACCAAACAAAATATATATCATCGATATAACGGCACCCAACATTGGATGAGACACCACCATCGAGATGGGTAGATGTATTTTGATTCAAAGTCAGTCACTAGAGATGTGAATCGTGTCCTCGATCGTCTTAACGATCGATTTCGGCTGGGAGGGGGAGGGAATCGTATTGTTGCCGTTTGGGGGGGTAAAATATCGTGAAAAATCATGAAAAATCGTAAAAAATTGAAAAAACGTAAAATCGCAAAACCGGCACATTAAAACCCCCTAAAACCCACCCCCGACCCTTTAAATTAAATCCCCCACCCTCCCGAACCCCCCCCCCAAATGACTTAAATAACCTGCGGGTCCAGCGGCGGTCCGGAACGGCAGCGGTCCGGAACGGGCTCCTGCTACTGAATCTTGTTGTCTTCGGCCGGCGCCATTTTCCAAAATGGCGCCGAAAAATGGCGGCGGCCATAGACGAACACGATTGGACAGCAGGAGGTCCTTCCGGACCCCCTCTGGACTTTTGGCAAGTCTTGTGGGGGTCAGGAGGCCCCCCCCAAGCTGGCCAAAAGTTCCTGGAGGTCCAGCGGGGGTCAGGGAGCGATTTCCCGCCGCGAATCGTTTTCGTACGGAAAATGGCGCCGGCAGGAGATCGACTGCAGGAGGTCATTCAGCGAGGCGCCAGAACCCTCGCTGAACGACCTCCTGCAGTCGATCTCCTGCCGGCGCCATTTTCCGTACGAAAACGATTCGCGGCGGGAAATCGCTCCCTGACCCCCGCTGGACCTCCAGGAACTTTTGGCCAGCTTGGGGGGGGCCTCCTGACCCCCACAAGACTTGCCAAAAGTCCAGCGGGGGTCCGGAAGGACCTCCTGCCGTCCAATCGTGTTCGTCTATGGCCGCCGCCATTTTTCGGCGCCATTTTGGAAAATGGCGCCGGCCGAAGACAACAAGATTCAGTAGCAGGAGCCCGTTCCGGACCGCTGCCGTTCCGGACCGCCGCTGGACCCGCAGGTTATTTAAGTCATTTGGGGGGGGTTCGGGAGGGTGGGGGATTTAATTTAAAGGGTCGGGGGTGGGTTTTAGGGGGTTTTAGTGTGCCGGCTCACGATTCTAACGATTTATAACGATAAATCGTTAGAATCTCTATTGTATTGTGTTCCATAACGGTTTAAGACGATATTAAAATTATCGGACGATAATTTTAATCATCCTAAAACGATTCACATCCCTATCAGCCACATATAAGTTCACCACCGAAGGGGCTAATGAAGATCCCATAGCTATCACATGGATCTGGTGGTCAAATGTATCTTTGAAAAGAAAAAATTATTAAATAGCACAGGCTCAATCATCTGTATCAGTAAGGTCACTGGAATACAATGAGAATCACAATTACAATCACTGGAATACATAATCACAATCACAATACACAATCACAATCACAATCACTGGAATACATTGAGAATCACAATCACTGCTATTAATTGCATCAGTAGCATGGGATCTTCTTAGTGTTTGGGTAATTGCCAGGTTCTTGTGGCCTGGTTTTGGCCTCTGTTGGCAACAGGATGCTGGGCTTGATGGACCCTTGGTCTGACCCAGCATGGCAATTTCTTATGTTCTTATGTTCAGCTTGCTTGATACAATATCAAAAGCTTCCCGTTGGAGGATCTGAGTGTTTAGTGCCTGAATGTCCATAATCACCAACAAAAATGAAGGGTCCCAACCTGTCACACCCTGTAATTTCTATAAATTCTTTTTAGACAAAGCAAGCCTGATGGCCAAGAAAAAGATCCTAGAAGTTTGGTTGGGAGGGGAGACTCCATGCATGAAACAGTGTGAAAATAATATGATCAAAATGTTAACACTTGAGTACATATTGGCCAAAGTCTTACCTCCACCTAAATGCGAAACTGTATCCAAAATATGGCAACCATATACTGCCAAATTACCTAAGGTGGTAAAAGGAAACTATAGCTTTACTGTGGTTCGGGGGATCTCCTTTATAGTCAGTAGAGATGTGAATCGGAACCAGAATCGGTTCAGTTCCGGTTCCGGTTCCGATTCAAATCTTATAATTTTTATCGTCTGGCCCGATTGGTTTTTTGTTTATCGGCTGCGACCGATCCGATAAACAAAAAACCCACCCTGACCCTTTAAAACTGACCCCTTAGCCTCCCCCACCCTTCCAACCCCCCCAAAAACATGGTAAGGGCAAAGGGCCATCGGCGCCATTTTTATTAGTGGCAGCCGACGGCCCGAGAGCGGGAGATCACTCCCGGCGCCCCCACTGGACCACCAGGTAATTTTAAAACATTTTTGGGAGGTCGGGAGGGTGGGGGAGTCTAAGGGGTCAGTTTTAAAGGGTTGGGGGCTTTTTTATCGGGCCATCAGCGCCATTTTTATTAGTGGCAGCCGACGGCCCGAGAGCGGGCGATCGGTCCTGGGGCTTCCACTGGACCACCAGGTGATTTTAAAACATTTTGGGGGGGTTTGGGAGGATGGGAGAAGGTAAGGGATTAGTTTTAAAGGGTCGGGGTGGGTTTAGGGGTTGTTTTGGTGTGCCGGTTTTCCCGCCCTCCCCCCAAATAACTCCCGTTAGTGGACACAAACCCGGTTAACGATTTTTCACGATAACTCGGGGGAATTTCTATTGTATCGCACTCTTTAACGATTTTTGACGATTTAAAAAATATCGGACGATATTTTAAATCGTCAAAAAACGATTCACATCCCTAATAGTTATAAGGATTCATGTTTTCCTTTTTGCAATCTTTAGAGGCTTGGGAATTCAGATTTTTACTTTGTTCAGGCTCTGCCATCCAAATATCTTCTTCTTTTCCTTGTTTGCTCATTCCTTTTGTCTGGGTGGGGTGGGTCGGAGGAGAGGTATAGTGGATGTTGAGAAGGTTGCCTAAGGAAAAGGTATTGAGACAGTTGCATGCAAGAGTGGGTTCATTTGTCCTATCTGGGTAGTACGATATTGTAACCTACCGCTATTTATTTTCAGATTACTGTTGATGTAATTTATGTAAAAAACCAATAAACAGATTTAAAAAAAAAAAAAAAAACCAGCCTTGAAAAACCAACCTTCAGCTTTCAATAGCATTACAGAATTGAGAAAAAAAGCCAAGTTTTCAGTTTTTCTTTTCAAAAAGTGAGATAATTTGTCTCATACCTAATATCCACAGGTAATGCATTACAAATTGGTGCTGCACTTAGAGAGCAATATTGCAAAGGAGATAGTAAAGTTTGCCTTTTTGCAGATGACAGTAAGATCTGTAACAAAGTAGCACTCTCAAAGGAGTAGACAGAATGAAAAGTGATCAAAGAAAGCTTGAGAAATAGTCATGTACTTGGGACAAGCTAATGCAGTCCTACATAAGTTTGCCAAATAATATATGAACTTATAGTCAGAGCGCCAATTTCCTGCGGCAGATTTTGCTAAATTCAGTGGAAATTGCAAGGTAAATTTCCATAATTTTGCACACTCATGTCTCTGACTATGCAAAAAAAAAAAAAAAAATCAATGATTTTTTTTTAAACTATTCATGTTGTTTGTAAACATTATTTAAACTATGTACAAATTAAAAATGTACCAAATAGAAAAATCAACAATTTATTAAGAAATATAAGTTACAAACTTTTAACAGTGATATGTCACTTTTGTTTTAAACTGAAATAGTGCATCCATCCGTTTTATACTTTCTTGAGAAAGTCCTTATCATCGTTCTGATTATTTGAGCTTATATATGTTAAAAAATACTCTCAACATCAGCAGTCGGTTATGCCGTCAACGACACAGAAAGATGTGTTCCTATATTTCGCAAATGGTAGCGGATACAAAAAGGGGTCGAATTAACACAATTATGAAACTTGTCAGTAGTTCTGCCAGTCATCAAGGCTTCTTCAAATTGAAATTAATGCCCTCTCTGTCAACTGTAAGGCACCAGCAGGCGCAGACTTCCAAAAGCACAGCCAGGTCACTGTAAATGGTCTATGACTGGTCTTATGTGCAGGTGCAAAACCCTTTTGTTAGAGAACAGGAAGAGGTTTTCATCTGCTGCAGCCACAGCTTCACCTTTATCACCTCCTGTTCCATGCAGACTGAGAGGAGGGGCTGGAGCAGGAGCAGGAGCAGAGAGAGCTGAGAGTGAATTCAGGCACCCTATAGGTTTCTTCAAGAGACTGAATTTAGAGATGGTAAAGCTTCAGCTATATTTTGTTACAGGTTGTCAATTATGTAGCAACAAGCTAATTATGTGAATTCTCTCATGGCTGCACAATTGCAGGAGGCCAGGGGTGCTGCTTATTAGGGATGCACATTTGCTTAAAATGAATGCACAAAACACTACGAATATGGCCAATTTGTTTCATTCAGGGGCTCCTGAAATGGATTGGGGGTCCCCAAATGAAACAAATCTTATTTATTGCATTCATTTTAAAAGAATGCATCGGGCCTAGGGCATAGGCTGAGGCCCAAAGCAGGGGCTGTGGTCTATGCCTGAGTGCAATGCTGGGGCCTTGGCCAAGCCCCACCAAGAAATAAACTTACTTGATCCATTAGGTATCCATGGAAGCAGCCAGGTCAGTTCCCAATGACAGGGCCTCGACCTGGACCCAAGCATGATGCTGGAGCCCAGCCCAGAGGCCAGTTCCCAATGACTGGGCCTTGGCCTAGGTCAGGGCCTGGAGCTAGACCCAATACCAAGGCTCAGTCCAGAGGCCAGATTGTGATGCTGAGGCCTTGACCCAGATCCAGGCCTGATGCCATGGCCCGGCCTGGAGGCCATGTGCAAATGTATGGGACTTGATGTAGGCCAGGGCCCAGTCCTGACATCATGGCCAGGCACCGAGGTTGAGTCCCAGAGCTGGATCCTCAGTCTAGAGCCAGGTCCGATGCCATAGCATGGCCTTGGTGCCAGGTTCCAATATTGGGACCTCATCCCAGATCCAAACCCACACCAGGGCCTGGCCTGGAGGCTGGGTCCTGACTCCTAGGCCTCAACCTAGGGTCAGGTCCAGTCCTGGAGCACAGGCCTCACAGCAGCTCCAACACATCCAACATCCTCTTAATTTCTTGTTCTACTGATGCCATCTGCTAGGGTCACGCTGGAGTTGACCCCAGGAAATGGCCTCAGTTGAAGAAGAAAAGAAGAGGAAGTTAGACTTATCTGAGCTGCTCTGAGGCCTGGGCTCTGGGCCTAGGCTAAGGCCAAGGTATTGGCCTTGAGTAGGCCAAGGCCAGGTGCATCGACCTACCATGTCCTTGGCCTAAGCAATACTTTGGCCAAGGAGTCAGGACCCTGCATCTGGACTGAGCCTTGGTGTCGGGCCTCGGTCTGGGTTGAGGCCCTTGCATCGGGACCCTGCCTTCAGGCCAGGCTACTCTGTCAGGTCTGGACCTGTGCTCCGGCCTAGATCAAGGTGTCAACCTTGTATAGGCAGATGCCAAGGTCATGGTGACCTACCATGGCCTCAGCCTTTGTAAGGCCAAGGCTTCAGTCTAGGCCTAGGCCTAGGCCTCGCTGGTGGATCCCCACCGGACCAGGAAAGTGGGGGCCGGGGGGATCCTGGCTTTGGCATTTTTCTGGATGGGTGAGAGGCCTTGGGATGCCCTGTTTTTGGTTTTGTTGGCAGTTTGAATCAAACATTCCACAAACTAAAATTCATGGCAAGAAAACAATCTCCTGAAAATGAACTGAAAAATGAAAATATTTTTTTCTGCACATCCCTACTGCTTATAGTCCTGCCTTTTTTAGTTTAATTGGACCAACAAGTCCATAGATACAGCAGAACAAAACTAAGACTGACTCCAGGCCTGCTTCTTATAACCTGGAATCATCTAATAATCCAACCTATAGGTGTTCACCTTTTTGTAGCAAATTAACAGTATATAATGATGCATTTCAATTAGTTTATAACAATCAGTTTATGTCTAATGGTTGGAAATGGCTCATGTTTCTGATTACCATAGGTCAGGCGTATCATCCCAACTCATCCTGAGACATCAATCTTTTCATGCCCATGGCACACCTACTTCAACAAAAATATTGCATAGCACAGTAACCTCCATGCAGCAGGCATGGGGAGATATGGCCAATCAAAGAGGTAAGAAAGCACTGAAAGTCCCACCAGTCTCTCTTCCAAACTATAAAACAAAGGGAAAGAGGGGGCAAAGATATACATGAACAGGTCATGATGGACTAGCTCCCTCCATTATACAACTACAGGATGAGGGAGAAGTTGGTGTGGGGCGGTCAGCCTGATCAGTTAGCTTGGCTGCCACATGTGGCTTGCTAGAGTGCTTCCACTGCTGCTGCTCCGAGCACTTAGAGTGAGCCTCATCCAGTACTAACTGCAGGCTGTCCCCATCTCACTCAGCCTAGTGATTAGAGGCTGGAAGTACTCAAGATGGGGAAGATGAGGAGGTGGTGCTGTGTGCAATGTTTGTGCTGCACAAAGTGGGTCCTAGCTGTCTTTGCCCTGCATGCTGCTTCATCAGTTATCACACTTCGGAGCTCATGCTGCTTCATCAGTTATCACACTTCGGAGCTCATGCTGTAGAAAGGAGTTCCTACACTGCTGGTGTCTCTAGTTTCTATAACATGCTAAGAGTAGAGCCCAGATGCAGGTCTGGATTTGAGCTGCTCTGGCCTGAAGGCATTCTGGTTGGGAAACACTGATTTAAATAGATACTTGTAAACATGCTCTTTCTGCACAGTCCACTGCTTAGTAATCAAGCTTTATAAAAATGCCATTTATCTTTGGTGGTGCATGTACAGCCATTTGTTTTGATCAATGGGGAAGGGAAGGTGTCTGATTTGCATATTAATGAAAGACCCAGCAGACTGCATTAGTCAACTACTAACCAAACTCATTCCTCTTACAACAAAATGCAAAAAAAAAAAAAAAAAAAAATCTTCGAAAATATAAATGCAGCGTTTTTTGTTATCAGATGTCATTTGACACTATTTTGTTGCATTTTGGGTAATTTATAAGATTAATAATATACCTATCAATCTTATGTTTCAGTCCTATTGTCTTGAAACAGGGACAATTTAGCTGTAGAATAAGGTATGATTTATGACTGAAGAATTTTCCTAGCACGCAGACATTAATTAATTCAAGAACATAATTAAATACCACATTTTGAATAGTCAAATGTGAAAGATTAATAAAAAAAAGGAAAAACCTTAAATCTGAGGGGATCTGAGAGTTGATATACCACAGGCAACCGTACCAAACTAATGACAAGAGAAATGCTAAAAATTAATGCTGCAGTGTATCAGGTATACTAAATCACTACCAAGAACCCTTAGATGTAGTTTTGATTTATATTCGCCTTGCGTGACTGATCAGCCATTTCAAAGTGGAGTACATTCAGGTACCATAAGTATGACACTTGTGACATTGATTGGGTGCTATTTTGGGAATAAGCAGTTTAAGCGTCCTATGGACTTTTACCAGGTATTTTGTTTTGCCTATGGCAGGATATATTAGAGATGGCAGAGTGTACTGAGTGGGCTAAACCATTTGCTAAGGCTTTCCTCATAGGAGTGGACTCAATAGTATAGTCTTGGGTTTTATATAGTAGTATGAGAGAAGATTCTAAGAAAAATAGATAGTGAAGTTTGGAGAGTTAGCCTACTGTTTCTCTGTCTGCAGTGGCTTGCTAGTGGTGATGCAAAGATTGTGCCTGTGGTGGTACCCTTAGAAGCCCCTGTAACTGTTCCTATTGATTCGAGAGTTTTCACAAGTCTCAGGAAGTAAATCTCCAGATTCCTGGGTTTGTCTTCAAGGGAAGAGAGCACCTGGTCAACGTTTCTGTTTGAACTAGGCTTCGAGTAGTGCAGAAATTGTTGGCAGAGAAATTCTGTGTTACCTGAAGAGGAGAGGGGGAGGTACAGTATGTCAGCTAAGGCAGCTGATATAGCAAGATGCCCATCTACAGGAGAGGGGAAAGGAGAGAGTTGCCCATCGGGTGTTCATTCAAAGCAATACAAGGAGAGAGCAGCAGAGATCCAGCATTAGATACACATTAAAACAGGGCGGCCCGAGGAAGAGGAGCCTATCATCCATCGTAGGGGAGCTTTAATTCTATGAGGACTCCCAGAGAAAGTTCAGAAGGCCCTTTCTTTACTATTATGTTCCGTTACGGATGCCACACCGAATGTACCAGATGCCAAGTAATTTATTTTGAAGAAGTTTCACAGTAAAGAGGCTTATTTTTTGGAGTAACACTAATGTATGAAGACTCTTTATTGAAAAGTAACATAGTAACATAGTATTATTGGCAGAAAAAGACCAACTGGTCCATTCAGTCTGCCCAGCAAGCTTCCCATGGCAGCAACTGCCGCTCCAACCAGGTTACCCCCAGTGTCCAACAAGGGCAGTAACTGCTGCTCCGTGCAGGTTACCCCTATGTGTCTATTAAGGATAATAATGCTTACAAGCAAAACCAAGTGACTGTCAAACCCAAAACATAATGTCTAGGGTCCTGAAGGAAAATCCTCCCCTGCCCCATCAGAGATCCTTACTGGGGACAAGAGGAGTGAGTGAGGACTCGGCCCTGGCATTATTGAATGAGCCTTCCTACCAGAGGAGGGACCCAGGAAGAGATTTCAGCAATATACATTAAAGGTAAGTGCAGATGACAGAGCTTTTTTCACATCTGTCTAGACATTCAGCTTTTCACTGTTTTTCATGACAAAGCAGAAATTTCAGTTTATTACTTTTCCAACTTTTTAACTTTCAGTTCTGCTAGGTACAATAAAATTCCTTTCAGGCAATTTTCTGCTTCTTCCAGGTAGAGTTCACAGACATCAGAACAGGTTCACACTTGTGTGTACTGAAAGTGGTGGATCACCTATGGTTATGTCCATTGATACCTCCTGTGGGTTGTTAGGAGTCCATCACTTTCTCACAGATGACATGATATATTCAGTAAATGAGAAAGTCCAAAATAATAATTACCCCAGGTGCTTTAAACACCCATTAAGGATAAATCAAGGGAAAAAATGATATGTACCTGTTGCGCTGGAGGTTGACCCTTGGCCTGGTGCAGGATTGGTTCGGCCCTCCGGTCGGACCCGGAGAGCGCCTGCCACCAGGAGGAGGAGCACAGGAGGAGACAGATGCTTAGCTGGAGCTTCGCCAATAGCAACCTAGGTTTCCCTCAGGTTGAGTCCTTGGTTACCCGGGCTGCCTGGTCTTAGGTGGGCCTTGCAGGGTCTCCTAGAGAGGAAGCGCAGGCCAGTGCCCACCACGAACAAGGGTGCACGGTTGGTGTTCAGGCACGAGTGTCCAGAAGTCGCAGGAGGCCTGAAGAGAGTGTCCGAGTGGATAGCGAGGATCAAGGCCAGAGTATAAGTCCAGAATGGTCAGCCGAAGCAGGAGTCAGTACCTATAGTCAGTCCAGGAGTAGTCAGGCCAGGCAGAGGTCAAGTTCCTGGAAGCAATCAGGAGTAGTCAGTGGACAGGCAGAGATCAGTTCCAGGAAGCGATCAGAAGTAGTCAGAGAACAGGCAGAGGTCAGGTCAAGGCAGCGATCAGGAGTAGTCAGAGAACAGGCAGAGGTCAGAACCGTGAGATCAGTCCAAAGGGTACTACCAGGGATGGAGAGAGGAAGGAACAGGAGATGCTGGAACAAGAGACATTGGAACAGGCAAACTAGAGACACCGAATTGTACAACCCGATTGCCAAGGCAAGGAAGTGGTGTCTGACCACTTCCTTATATCTGGGAATCAATCAGGGTGCGCCGCGGGGCTGGCAGCCGCCCTTAGCCCTTTAAGAGGCCGGGCGGTCCGTGCACGCTTAGGGGTGAGGCCGACGCCTCTGAGGACGCTGAGCCCTGCCATGAGGCCTGGTGAAAAGTGGAAGGCCCAGCGGATGCCACCACGGGACGCTGAGGCTGAGCAGAGCTGGCAGCAGCAGGGGAGGACGACCCGGGACCCGCCGGAGCAGGGACGAGGTGAGCAGGCCCAGGCGCGGGCCGAGTGTGGATAGGACACGCAACAGTACCACAATCAATCTTATATTGTTTTAAAGAAATACTAAGGATACATCTGTCAATGTAACCATCATACTAGTCGTAATCAGTAGTGAATAAACACATTAAATCTCTTCCACCTTATAAATAATCATAAGTTACCATAAAATGCATGAATTAGTATATCCTTTTTTTTTTTTTTTTTTTGAGGTTTTTAATGCAGGGAAAAAAGTGCACTTATCTAAATTTTTTTAGTATGAACAGTGTCCACCATATAGATGTTTATAGCACCGATCTGAAGCAGTTAAACTTTCATAGTAAAAATAACACAAGGGTCTTAAGTTTCCACCCCAAGTGACAAACAATATCAAAAAAGGAAACTCAACAGTGATATCAGCTATGTCAAAGGGCTAAAAATTCTTTAGAAAAATACTTAGAAAATATCATGAGCTTCTTAAAATGCATCAGCAAGCCTTGATGGCATACCCTTTTAAATTCTGGGTCGCCTGGACCAATACATCCTGTGCGTAAACTAAATGTTTTTTAGTCCATTTTTCATATGCATCGAAAAACTTCAAATAATTTCAAACAAGGATCAAATAATTAGATCTAGACTCTACATGGGTGGATATTTAACCTATATGCTTCATCAGGAGCACTTAGATCATGTTGTCAAATTATTAATATCCACTGTCATTTGCAGAAATGTTTTAAATATAGTAGAATCTTTAAGAGAAAAATATAATGAAAATAAATTCAAATCCATTGAAAAGAAAAAGCTCACAATACTTATCTTGTTACATGAGAAAATTACCAGTTCTTCCGGACGTAAACGTCGCTCCATATGATCTGAAAAAGAACAGCAGTAGCAGCCTTCTTGAATGTTGGTTATATAGTGTGTTAAATCAATCAATTAGAACAGGCGAACAATTGCGTGACCAATCACATTCTTGATGTCAAATGATGACATAGCTAGGCAAGCACTAAAGCACTTCCGCAATGTCTGAATTTCAAAATCAAACAGTTGTGTCGTGCATAGCTGTTCTCCACCCACTCAAGGGCCAAATACTACAGCCAGCAGATCAAAAAACACCATAACAGACACAAAATAATTTTGACCAAAATAGTCTCTCACAAAGGGGAAGATATAAGAAAACACGCAAGTCCAAATCAGAATTTAAACTTAAAGGATCCCTAGTGTTTAATCTATAAATCCATCTCTGTTCGGATCTTAAAAGTTGTCGATCAACGTCCCTTCCTTGCCAATGGGGAAGGATCAGTTGTAATGTGCAAAATTGCAGCTGATAAAATTCATGAGACAACTGAATACAACGTGCCAGAAGTGGTGCTGTTAACCGCTGTCGCATGACATTAGATCTGTGTTCAATCATACGTGTCTTTAAACTTCGTATGGTTTTCTCAATATAAAATTTGTCTCATGGACATCTAATGGCATAGATGACTCCAACAGTTAAACAAGTAGTATGATGATGTAAAATGATGGTTTTCCTGGCTGAAGGTACATATAAAGAAGTAATGTCCTTTGAAATGTGGCACACTGTGCAAGAGCCACAAGGTTTGTGAGATCCTGGCTCTCTCAAGTTACATTCAAATACAACACTAGTAGAATCCGAGTGGACTAAGGTATCCCGCAAACTGGTACCTTTAGTTTAAGATATTAAAGGAGGATCTTGAAAAGTACTATGTAATTGTAGAATATGCCAATTTTTGAGAATTGCAGCCTTCACTAAACGTGCCACTGGAGAAAATGGGATAACACAGGTCAAGTGCTCAGTGTCTGCTTGCCATGCTGAGGGAAGAAATAACCATTCTGTATGGGTATTTTTCACTCTTAGACAAGCCTTACAAACACATTTTGCAGGAAATCCTCTAGATAAGAACCTTTCTCCTAGAGTTCTAGCTTGATGGCAAAACTCATCAGTAGTAGTGCATAATCGTCTGACTCAAAAAAATTGACTGACAGGTAAATTTTCTTTAAGATGCCAAGGATGTGCGCTCGAGAAATGTAGTAAAGTATTACTACACACAGCTTTCTGAAATAAAGTTGTCTGAAAACCTATAGATGTCTTCATAATCAGAATATCCAAAAACGCAATTTTTTGGTTTTGAATGTTAGCTGTAAACTTTAAGTGATGATTTAGCTTGAGCCAAGCTAAATAATCATGAAAATGAGAATGTGTGTCCCTCCAAATTATAAATGTTGCTCTGGTGGTGGATCCTTGGCCCGAGGTGGGGATGACGCAACCCGTAGGGCAAGCTCTACGGGTCCCCACCATTGGAAGGAGGAGCTGACTAGGAGACAGGCCAACTGGAGCTTCGCCAATACCAGCCCTCATTCCCCGCAGGTTGAGCCCTTGGGTGCCGAGGCCAGCTGGTCTTAAATGGGCCTTCATGTAATGACTCCCAATAGTGGTCGTGCAAGGGTTGCCAGGAACAAGCAGAGGTATCAAGGGACTGACTTAGGTCTGGACAAGGCAGGGATCCAGAGACCTGGGTGCTAAGAGGAACATGGCAGAGACAGAGGGCGCCCAAGTAAAAGAGGCTGAAGCCTAGAGGCCAAGTCTAAGCAGATACCAAGGCAAAGTCGAAGCAAGCTGAGGTCAGGGCAGGCGGCTGAGCAAGGCAAGGTACAGAGTCCAACAGAGCAAGGGTCAAAGCCAGAAAGTCAGTCCAGAGCATAGTCCAATGAAGCAAGGGTCAAGCCAGAGAAGTAATCCTGAGCATGGTCCAACGTAGCAAGGCTCAAAGCCAGAGAATCATTCCTGAGCATGGTCCAACGTAGCAAGGATCAAAGCTAGAGAAGCAATCCTGAGCGTGGTCCAACGTAGCAAGGGTCAAATACAAATGTCAGTCCAGCAAAACGAGGAAGGGACCAAGGTACAAGTCAGGATCAGGAACCAGGAATGAAGACAGAATCAGGGACCAGGAACGAAGACAATGAGCACTTGATCAAACGTGGAGACCTGTTGCTAAGGCAAAGAACTAGTGGTGGAGCCCTGCCTTATATACCAGGGCCAGTTGATGTCATCATCTGGGGCTGCGGGCTAGTTTCCCATTGCGGCCCCTTTAAAGGTCAGAGTGGTGCCCAAGCACGGGCCTAAGGCCAGGGCCCGCAGGGGGCTGAGCAATGGTGTCTCGTCGAGGCATATGCAGGGAGACCCGCCGGGAACTGGGGAGGTCCGCAGAGGAGCAGGAACAGCCAAGGAGGCAGTAGGTGCTCGGGGGCATAGCGGCTGCCCATAGCTGTGAGCGAGAATGGCACAGGTCCGGGAGCAGCGCTGCAAGGGTGAGTAGGCCCGGTCGCAGGCCAACCACGGATGGGGCACGCAACAATAAAAATATCATCAATATAACACTTCCAAGGTAAAATAGAAGAACAAAACGGATGTTCTTGTTCTATCCAACTGGGCTCAAAAGTGCCCATGTACAAGTTTGCCAAATCAGGGGCCATAATGACTCCCATGGCTGTGCCACAAATCTGTTGAAAGAATTGGTGTTCACCTGTAGGACGCTACGAAAGAGCTCTCCGCACAAGCTTTGTACCTTTTGGTGATTTCCTTCATATTTCAGTGTCTGAGGGATGCCGCTCACCAAGTGTAAAGCAAAACTTAAAATATTATACCTGAAAAAGAAGATGGCACCCAACAGGCAAAAACTGAGAGCTTCTTCGCATCGACTCCCAATCCACCAGAAGTGAGTGCCTCTGAGGGAGAGACCCTGGAGCTTGGGTCTTTCCCATTGGCCGAAACGATATCGCTGAGTCCGGGGGCCCTGACGATGCCATCCCTGCCCCGAGGACAGAGAGGAATGGATGGAGAAAATCTGCCGAGCCCCATAAGGGAAGGAAGGAGAAGGATGGCGTCCACTGATCCGGGCGGTGAAAACGGGGAGAAGGCGTCAGAAAAAGGTGAGAACTCTCGCTGGAGAACTAATTCTCTCTCCTAGGACCCCCACTACAGCTCCACCGGAATCAAATATCATTAACACACAGACAGAAGAGCTGAGTATTATTCTGGGAATGGTTTTTGCTATCAGAAAGCCTCCTGTCATGACTCTAGAAACTGTCTGGAATGCATTAACATCTATAGAGACAGCAATAACATCTTTAACTAAGGTATTCCTAGAATTGAGTAAAAAAAGAAATGAATACTGAGAAGATTACTCATCAAAGGCAAGAAAGGATTGAGAAGATAGAAACTAAAGTAACATCCTTGGAAAAAATTCAAACTAATTTAATCAGGTCTGAAAATTTGATGGAAAAAAGTTTGAATTTGTTGAAAACTCCCTTAGATTCTTGAATCTAAGAGTAGTAAATTTTCCTGTTTTGAAAAAAATGTCACCAGCTGAATCATTTAAAGATTACCTGTTGGAAGTTCTTAAAATTCCAAAGGAACGGATGCCAGTAATTACTAAAGCTTTTTTCATCTCACAAAAATCTTTGAATACCAGAGACTTGGATGCAAAGGAACAAAAAGTCTTTGAATATTACTAAAGTTATTGAATTATCTTCTCAAACAGAGATTAAAACAAGAAGGACTATCCTGATATCCTTTGCGCTTGAACACGACAGAAATATGGTTTTGAAAATCTTTTTTAGAAACAGAATGATTAAGTATTATGGACAGAATATTTGGATCTTTCCTGATATTGTAAGACCCACTCAAGAGCAAAGGAAAGCCTTTTTTGCAAATGAGAATGGAAATGATAAATCAGGGGGGCAACTATGATTTTGAAATATCTGTGTAGATGTGTTTTGAAGTATCAGGAAGAGACATATATATTTCTGGAGCCCGGACAATTAAGGGCCTTTCTAGATGGGAAACCTGGAAGTGTGTAAAAGAAAGGGAAGTCTCATCCTACAGGGAAGTTAATTTCTTATGGTGTTTGTAATATTGTTGAGCTCCATATTTACCTTTAAAATCTTGGTCCCGAAAATTACCTTAGTTAGAGATTTATGTTATGTTATATATATTACAATATATTGTGTATACCTCTGAAAATAAGATGAATAAACTCTCTATTCAAATAATATAATTGATAGTGTATTATATTTGAAAATGCAAAATTAAAAATAATAAAAAAAAAGAATTGGTGTCAGAGTAATCTTCAGCAGAAGGAATCCAATGAGGATGAGGTTGTTGTTCAAAATAGAGCATCGTGATCTCTAGCACTTCCTGTTGGGGGATGCTTGTATTCCCGCGGATTTGTCTGTCCTTGGATGCAAGAGAATAAATCTTGCTCGAGCACAAATAGGGTCACTTTTGACTTTAATAGTGACAATTTATAAGGAGATGATACACAACGGAAGCCTTATCATGCTCCTAATGATAACTCGAATGCACAATGTTTTTTAGGACAAAAGGCCCAAGGCATCCGCAAGGGAAACCTGTCATGTTTCGGCACAGACTGCATGTCAGTACATCAGGAAGAAGACAGCGATCTACCGCGACAGATAAGATCTCAAGCCCATAAGAATCCCTAATATTGAATTTATCTCACCATAGTTTGACAATTGACATTGACACAGACCACAGTCTTAGAAAAGGGTCTTTCTTCTGTTCCTACGCCTCATATTAGTATTTTTGACTTGAAAGTTTCACTCTTTAAATTTATACGAAATTGAAAATTAGACATGTTTTGGACAACATGTCTAGCACCTCTGATAAGTGTGTGTGTATATATATATATATATATATATATATATTAGGGATGTGTAATCGTTTAGGACGAATTAGGCAATTTCAACGAAATTGCCTAATTCATCCTGGTTCGGGGAACCTGAAAATTGAACCAAATTTTCCTGAAATTTCAGGAAAATTTGGTTTTCAGGTTAGTGCGCACTAACCTGAAATTTGGGTCCCCCGAATTACAAAGGCCCGAACCGTGGGAAATACGAAATATATATCTCTAATATATATATACACATATATTCAGCGGCTTCACTATGCTGCTGCTGAATATACATCTTAACTCAGCTGAATAAGTTCTAACCAGCTAAGATACTGATATGGCCAGTTTTTAAATTCTATCCCATTGTCTCTTGCCCCACCACAAGCTGACAAAGGTCCCCCTTGTGCCCCATACCCATAACATTCCTGCATCCCTGATCCCCATCCCCCACCCTCAAAAGGCCCCCCAAATGCTCTCTAATGCCCCAACCACCAAAACCCACTCTCAACATCCCTCAACTCATCCGCAAACCCTTACCTCCATCCATCTTCCTAGTTTCCGCAATGTGCTAATCCCTTGGGGGAAAGAGGCTCCTCTATGAAACTCAGCCTGCAGGCCTCTTCATGCCTGCCTCTGATGACTGTTGTTCCTTCTGAACTCCTAGATTGGAAACAACAAATGTTCATTCTTTACCACCAAGGATGCCAGCCATGACATATCACTGGTAGTGAAATTTGGCTGCCTTGCTGGGGGGTGGGAGGGCTATCTTGGAATAAACTCGGTCTGGAAGAACCAGAGGTTCATGCCCACAATAAAACATGATTTTGTGAAAATATTTGCGCATATGATTCACTGACGCGCAGACATTTGTGCAAATAGTAGATGTACATGCATATGTTTTCTATACAAGATACGTATATTTTATAATCTGCACAGATGTAAGCTTGCAGGTTATAAAATATGAGCATACATCTGCGTGGCTCCATATACACATGTATATGATTATGAGGCTGTGTGAAGTTCTTTGAAAGTTATCATCATAGAACTTAATGGCCAATACTTTGGATTTTGTACGTGTAGAGACTGGATACAGTTTTCAGTGTGTGGTATGGTACAATAGATAGAATGTATTTATTCATTCATTCATTCATTCTATTAACAGATTCAAATAACCAAGACAATAAGGATGCTTTTTTTAAAGCATTGATGTTCCAGTGTTACAACAGGTCTCTTTATATCAGACAGGGTATCACAAAAGTGTTGAGCATCAAATTAACTCATGATCGCCATAACATATTATACACATTTTGAAACAGAAAAGCAATTTTCAAAACTGAGTGTGTAGGTGCTAAATCCATGGGCATTTTTATTTGAATATTTTGCACCCAATTCTTTTCCTTTTGAAAATTGCCAAAGAACAAATGTACCCAAAGAAGTCTGCAGTTGTTGTTTCTGTGGATACTTTTCCCAGCGTAAAACAACATGTGCAGTGCACGCTGCTGCCTACCCTCGCCTAATCCTGTCCCGGGGACCCCTCCACGAAAATGCATGTAAAAGCAGGTGTTCTGCAGAACAATGTGCCTATTGGTGGGCAATTTTCAAATAACCCCTAAGCTGAGGAAATGGCTTTTGAAAATTGCCCTGTAAATCATCTTAGAAGCCAGTGTTATAACTTGCAGGCTGATTGTTTTAGAGCAAGATATTTATATTTTACATGGAAGAAGGTGAGAGAGAAAGAGACTTCATAGAAATGTATGATGTGTTAGCAATTTCCATCCTTGCCCCCAGGAGGTAGAGGGGTCTGGCCAGTTTGCTTTTCAGGATAGCCGCAATGAGTTTGCATAGAACATTTTCTCTAGGAACCAGGTTGATGTAGCAGTCATACATTTTGTATGTATATTTGTTATGCCTATCCTGAAAACCCGACCAAAGAGCAGGAAGCTGAGAAATGGGTTGAAAACTACTGCAATGCATGTCAAGGACTTTTAATTACAAATTACCAGTATATACTGTAGTTCATGAAAGGCCAGTGGTGACTAAATTTGTTCTTGGATACCTTCAAACCAATTGAATTTTCAGCATATCCAGAATTAACATTAGTTATATGCAAATATATCTCATGCATATTAGCTTTGGATATTCTGAAAATGTAATATTACCTCACTTATAGGGTCATTTTCCAAGGTGGTTTATAGTAAGGGATTTACTGGGGAGTTTCAGGATATGAGTCTTATTGGGTTTTTGACACAAAAACCGGTATGATTTGCATTTTAATGTAAGAATGTCGGTATATAAAAATTATAAATACATAAATAAATAGATAAATAACTGTTACGCTCGGGGGTGGAACCCTTGTCCTGGAACAGCGCAGGGACTGCCTCAGGGGGCGGAGCACTGAGGGAGACAGAGGCAGAGTTGGGCTTCACCACTGGAAGCCCGAGGTCCCTCCGGGAGGAGCCCATAGGGACCCAGGCCGCTTGGACTTAGGTGGGCCTCGCAGGGTCTCCAAGAGAAATGGAAGTACAATGTGCCCACAGAAACTAGGGGAGCGCTGTAGGGTTCGAGACTGAAGACAAGAGGCAGAAGAGAGAACCAGAACAGGGATGGTGAAGGCAAGGCGAGGAACAGAGCCAGGAACTAAGACGTGGTCAAGTCTAGGTATCAGTCCGAAGAGTGGTCAACAAAGCAAAGGTCAAGAGCCAGAGGTCCAATAGGTTCTAGACCAAGCTGAGGTCTTGGGCAGGTGGCAGGCAGGCAGGTCAGGAGCAAGCTGAGGTCTTTGGCAGGCGGCAGGCAGGTCAGGAACAAGCTGAGGTCTGTGGCAGGCAGCAGGCAGGCAGGTCAGGAACAAGCAGGACTAGGAATCAGGAACAACAGGAACAGAACTGGAATGAAGGATCCTGGAACATACTAGGAACAAGCAAGCAGGAACATGCAATGACAATCTCAGGAACAAAATGACCTGATTGCCAAGGCAAAGAAGTGAAGGCAATCATTTCTTTATATTGGGGTTTCAATCAGGGTGCGCCGCGGAGCTAGGCCCTGCCCTGGTTCCTACTTAGTGAGGCTGGTCCACGCGCACGTGCCTGGGGGTGTGGTTAGGCAGGCTGATGGCGCCGGCACTCGGCGTGAGGCCTGGCGCTTCGCAGGAGGCCCGGCGGTCATCACCGCGGGATGCCGCGGCCTCGCTGGGCTAGCTAGGACCATGAGGGAGGCAGGGCTGGAACTTGGTCCAGGGGCCCGGAGGTGAGCAGTCCCATGTGCGGGATGTCCGCGGGCGGGGCGCATAAGAGTACCCCCCCCTTCTAGGCCTCCCCCTACGCAGCTGTGGTTTCTCAGGGTGTTGTCTATGGAAGGTCTTCAAAAGATCTTAGTCAAGGATATTTTGAGAAGGTTCCCAGGAATTTTCCTCGGCCCCATAGCCTTCCCAAGCTAAGAGGTATTCCCATTTACCTTGTTGTCGCCGGACATCGAGGACTTCTCTTACCTGCAGAGGAGTATCAGGCTCTGCCGAGATGCGAGGAGCAGGAGGTTCTTTTCTTGAGGGCCAGGACAAAACCAGAGGTTTTAAAAATGATACGTGAAACTTATTGTGGATCCCCAGGGTCCGGGGTAGCTGAAGCTGATAGGAAACTGCGCCCACTCGTCGAAGTACTGGGAAGGGACCGAAATACTTCGGGGCCAACCGATGAGAAGGAAGTCGAAGGCAGATGTTGCAGGCACTCAGCCATAACTTCTGGCCAGTTTGAAAGAGTGGCGCAGGGCATTGATGATGATCTAAGGTGCGCTTGGCGCGTTTTAGCGGCTCGTGACAGTTGTTCTCTTACTCATGTCCATACTTTGCAGATATTTTGAGTAGGGATGTGAATCGTTTTTGAACGATTAAAATTATCGTCAGATAATTTTAAAATCGTCCAAAATCGTTAGAGTGCACGATACAATACAAATGCCCCCGATTTATCGTCAGGGGCATTTGTATTGTATTGTTAAATAGGGCGCTGGAAAATCGGCACACCAAAAAAACCCTAAAATGCACCCCAAACCTTTAAAACAAATCCCCCACCCTCCCGAACCCACCCAAAATGTTTTAAATTACCTGGGGTCCAGTGGGGGGGGGGTCCCGACGCGATCTCCAGCTCTCTGGCCACGGCTGGGTTGAGAAATGGCGCCGGTGGTCACTGTATTACCCTGGGATGGAGGAAGAACTGTGATAAAGTCTATCAAAATACTAGACCATGGTTCCGTAGGCGCAGGAAGCGACTGTAGCAAGCCCCAGGGTTTCCCAGTTGGTGGTTTTTGTTGTGCACAGGTGGGACAAGAGTCCACATACTTCTGGGAATCTTGAGTCATGGTGGGCCACCAATAGTGATGGAAGCACAGGTTAAAGTTAAGCCTCTCAAAACACAGAGCCCATTGGACCTGACGGGGATTTAGAATTTGAGGTGTTCTAAATTTTTGTGATCCGTGAAATCGTGAACTTGTGTTGCGCCCCTTCCAACCAGGGGTGCCATTCCTGCAGGGCCAGCTTAACTGCCAATAATTCACGATCACCCACAGTATATCGCTGCTCTGTGGGGGAGAACTTGTGTGAATAGAATGAGCAAGGTGTTAGCTTGCCCATGGATGAGTGTTTATTTTATTTATTTATTTATTTTTAATTTTTATATACCGGAATTCCTGTATGCAATACAAATCAATCCGGTTTACAAGTAACGAAAAGGTTGCCCTGGTCTGGGAGGTTAGACCGGGGTAATTTTACATAGAACATTGAACAATAACTAATCAACCATTGAATATTATTATAAGGAACATTGAAAGTAACAATAATATTTAACAAATATAAACAAATAACAAAATAACCTTATTCGTGTATTGAATAGTATGTGTGTGTTCACATTTTTACAAGGAACTTTAGTAGCGTAAATGGTCTGCAGTAAGCGGTAATATAAAGGTGAATAATGACTGTTAAATAGACATGCGAATAAGCATGTCTATTTAACATAGACATGTTAAATAGACATGCTTATTATAATATTATGCTTATTATAATATTATGTTTATTATAATAGTGTTGACTCAGTACTGCCCCTGCACAAAATGCGGAGGCGTCAACCTCTACTATGAAGGGACGCTTGGAATCCAGATGATTAAGGTATGGACCGGAGGTGAAGGCTTCTTTAAGTATCTGAAAGGCTGCGATGGCTTTAGGAGTCCATACTCGGGTATTGGCCCCCTTCTTAGTCATTGCTGTAAGAGGGGCAACGATAGTTGAGTAGTTGGCAATGAAACTACGATAATAGTTCGTAAAGCCCAAGAACTGTTGTAAGACTCGCAGGCCGACTGGCTAGGGCCAGTCACAAATTCCTTGGACTTTTTCTGGATCCATGGAGAATCCACGATCCAAGATTATATACCCTAGGAAGAGCAAACGAATGTGTTCAAATAAACACTTTTCCAATTTTGTATACAATTGGTTCTCTCTCAAGCTTTGGAGAACAATGCGAACATGCTCGCAGTGACTCTCAATATCTTTGGAGAATATTAATATGTCATCAAGGTAAACAACAACAAAGTTGAACAAAAGATCTCTGAAGATCTCATTCATGAGACTCTGGTAGATGGCTGGGGCATTACAAAGCCTGAAAGGCATGACTATGTATTTGTTGTGGCCGTCTCTTGTATTAAAAGTCGTTTTCCAAATATCATCGGGCTGAATCTGAACCAAGTTGTAAGCGCCTCAAGTCTAGTTTGGAAAATATTTGGGCGCCTTCGAGACAGTCGAATAACTCATTAATAAGTGGTAGCGGGAAACGATCTTTACACGTTATAGCGTTAAGACCCCGATAAGCAATACAGTGATGTAGTTCACCATCTTTTTTCTTCACAAAGAAGAACCCCGCTCCTGCAGGAGAATCGGATGGTCGGATAAACCCCTTTTCCAAAATCTTCTTTATATATTCAGACTTAGCCTGAGTCTCAGAATAGGACAAAGGATAGGTCCTGCCTTTGGGAGGCGTAGTGCCCAGCAGGAGTTCAATAGGACAACTGAACTTACGTAACGGAGGCAGGATGTCTGCTTTCTGCTTTGAAAACACCTCACTGTACTCAGTGTACTGAGAAGGCAGACCAGGAAGCGTTGAGGACTGCAAGACCGGTATTATAGGAGATACTGGACCGAGACAAGAAGTCTGGCATTTGGGGCCCCACTGTACCAACTGCAGGGAATGCCAGTCGAACTGGGGTTTGTGGATCTGGAGCCAGGGCAACCCCAGGATCATTGGGTGCGTTGACCGTTTCAACACGTAGAAGGATATCTCTTCTTAATGGATGGTACCCACCGTGAGGTGACTAGCCTCGGTCCTATGAGTAATCAGACCAGGAAGATGCTCTCCTTGGAAGGAAGCAATACGGAGGCTCACCTCTAATGGCAGGAGTGGTATTCCCAGAAGTTTGACGATATCGTCCGTAATGAAACTGCCACTGGCTCCGGTATCGATGAGTGCAGTGGTAGCAAAGGTGTGCGCCTTAAAACCCAGAGATACTGGAAGGAGGTGTTGAGGGTCAGAAACAGTAGCGCCCAAGCTCGGGACCCCCGCCAAGCTCAGGCGTTGGAGTTTCCCGGACGAGCCGGGCAGGATTGCAAACAATGTCCAGAGGTGCCACAGTAAAAGCAGAGCTCTTCTTTGCTTCAGTGGAGATGTTCAATTGGAGTCAACCGACCCCGATTGATCTCCATGGGTTCCACTGGGGCGGGAACCAAAGGAACCGCGCTCTTCACAGGAGTGCAGGTAGCACAGGCAGAGGGTACTGGAGACGAGCAGGATGCCTTTACATCTAGGCGTTTGTGCCGGAGGTGGTGATCAATTCTACCGGCCACATGATAAGGGCAAAGGGCCACTGATGCCATTGCTCTTAACGCAGTCGTGGCCAGAGAGAGGGAGATCGCGCCAGGACCCCCTCCACTGGACCCCAGGTAATTTAAAACATTTGGGGGGGGGGGTTCGGGAGGGTGGGGGATTTGTTTTAAAGGTTCGGGGTGGGTTTTAGGGTTTTTTGGTGTGCCGGTTTTCCCGCCCTCCCCCGATTTACGATTTTTAACGATTTTTAAAAAAGAAAACACGATGATAAAATTTACCTCCCCCCCCCCCAGCCAAAATCGATCATTAAGACGATCGATCACACGATTCACACCCCTAATGCTAGTCTTTCTGCTGCTTTGTCCCTTTATCCCTTGTGGTTTTTTCTTACACCCATTCTGCTTGCTATGTTCCCCCTTCATTGTGCTGTAGGATGTTGATGCCACTTGCTTGCCATTTTGCCTGTCATGCTGCCTTCGAGGGTTCATGCAACTGTTATCGGTGCTCTCTTTTGAAGCTGTGCTGTGTTTTTGACACTCTCGCTGTTATGGCTCAGGACTAGAAGGTGGACCCTTGGGCCGGCCGGGCGGAGCAGCCTCTCTGAGATGGACTGGAGGCCGGGAGACAGCACACAGCAGCTGGAACATAGCGAGCTTCACCCGGAGGAAACGGAATCCCCCCAGGAGGAGCCCGTAGGGATCCAAACCCCGGGACTAGGGTACGTGGCGGAGACGAGACGTCTGGACGGTCCAGTGGTCGAGGCTGGCAGCAAGCAAGAAGAATCTGAGCGAGCCAAGGTCAGGAGCCAGGAAGACAGCCGAGGGAGCAGGACCAGGAACAACAGGAACTGGACTGGACAGGAACCACGAAGACAGCAGGAACAAGACCAGGACTGGAACAGGACTGGAACCACGAAGACAGCAGGAACAGGAACAGGACAGGAACAACTAGAACTTCCACAAGGGAGAGACCTCGTTGCAAGGCACTGAATGGTGGGCAGACGCCGGCTTAAGTATCCTGCCGGCGTCTGACATCATCTGAGGGGCGGTCCAGCACTTCCGGGTGCTGGACCTTTAAAACCCCGGGCTTCGCGCGCGCGCGCACGTTGCCTAACAGGGAAGGAGCTGGAATCGGGCCTCGGCGGCGTCTCCCTCGTGGAGACGCCGCTGCCATGCGGCCAGGCAGGCCCAGAATCTTGCGGTTCCCGGCGCGGCTCGGAGGGCGGCAGGCAAGGTAAAGACCTGGTCGCTAGCTTAGCGACCAGGACCGCAACACTCGCTGCTGCTTTGCACCTCTGTTAAAGCACTCTATCCACTCCTGGTAGCCCTTTGCCCCTTTACAGTGCCTTAGGCTACTCATGCCAGTTTGATGTCACTTTGCCACAGTCTAAGTACCTTGGAGCTCTTTTCTTGATCTGATGATTGCTCCCCAGAAGTTTCATCAGAATTGATAAGAAAACCCCAATTCTGCAGCCAAAAATAGGCTGCAAATACTTCCCCCATTGACTTTAATGGGAAAATGGAAAACGAATAAAACAAATAAAATGAATTGTTTTTTCTCCATGAAACGAATGCAACGAATTTGGGTCCTGGTGAAACGAATAAGAATCAAAACAAATTTTTTCCTTCTGCACATCCCTACCATGCACTACTTACCCCATGTCAGTGGGAGGCTTCCCTGTTGAAAGCCTGCTGCAGATCCTCCCATGCCAGCATGCTGCGGCGCAGATTGCACCTCACACCAGCGTGGGGATAGAGTCTTCTTTCATTTTCTACCATCAAGTACGCCAAATGGGTGACAATCTTGGTGGTAAAATTTGGCTGGTGCGCTGGTGGAGGCATTCTTTCAGCACACTGGAAGAACAGGAAGTGCCACCTTCATGGAAGCATGCATGAGCGAGTGCATGCGCTATCATACGCACGCATATGTGTACATATGACACATGTACACAATAGCCAGGGCAGAAGTACACACATTTTGCAAGGTGGGTGAACATTTGCATGCACAATACAAAATGGTTTCCTTTATGCATGCTCGCCCATATGCAAGGACTCATGGGCATGATCACATGTTGGAAAGTTACCGTCTTGGAAGAAACCATTTAGTACATATGCCCCTTTGTGCCAGCATATTTGTTACAAAATGTTTCACCTCTAGAATTCCTGTGGTGGCCCCAGCTAGCAGAACCAGCAGGACATAGTCTTAGTAACCCAATAGATATTGACAGATAAGCACACATTTGTTCCACCTAGTCACCCCAGTTGCACTACGTCCACACTGTTCTAGCTCTAGTTGTCACCCTTTTTTTGTCCATGCCACCACTCTCTGTACTAAGACCTTTCATTTGTTAGTCGTACAGGACTGAAGGCCTGCAGGCTTTTTGCAGCAAGCTTGGGAGTATAATCAAGGCATGCTAGGCAACCTGCTACAATCCCATTCCTCTGACTTTTTTTTAAATGTTCATCTGATAAAATAATGTTCTTTCTAAAATTCATATCATGGTATTGTGTAAATAAGTTCCCACCCGCTGTCACGTTCATATCCTGCTGGTTCTGTTTGCAAGCCATTTTACATTTTGCCACTTTTAGCTACAGTAGTGACATGGGAAGATGCGGCTCTGTGTTCTGTCTTCATATACCACCTACAGTCACCAGCAGGAAAGAATCTAGCAATAGAATATTCTTTTCCTCAGTTTAATGAGAGAAAAAATATAAAACCATGCTTAGTTTTTCCCTCACTAATTGTATAGCATACGGGCAACTGCCCGTATGCTATACAATATCCCACAAAATGAACATATCTCTCCTATTTTACAACAACTACATTGGCTCCCAGTATCTTACCGTATAATATATAAAATTTTATCCACTATACACAACTTAATATACAATACTGATTCAATCTGGTTATGCTCATTGTTACGAATTTATAAACTATCCAGACAATTACGTTCCTTTGACAAATGCTTGTTAGAAATTCCTTCTGTAAAATCTGTTAGCTTATCTTTAACCCGTAAACACGTTTTTTCAGTTGCAGGTCCAACATTATGGAACTCTTTACCAGACTGTATCCGATTGACTTCTAATCGCAGAGAATTTAAAAAATCACTGAAAACTCATCTATTCATCCAAGCTTTTCATTTATAATAATATTTTATAATTCATGCACAGTACTTAATTTTTTGTCTTGTTTATAAATGTTTGTGTCATTGTTTTTAAAATTATGCATGTGTTTTTGAACATTTGTAAACCGCCTAGACGGATATATTTTTATCCATTTGTGCGGTATATAAAACCTTTTAAATAAATAAATAAAATAAAATAAAAATTCCAACATAGCTGAAACTAATAACGGCTAACTTGAAGGTGGAAGGATATGATAGTCAAAGAGGAAGTATTTTCATGTGTGGATAAGATTCATTAGGGGGGACTTTTAGAACATCCGAGCCTTCAAAATGCCACAAAGACATTAATTTCCTTCGGTATAAAAAATGCTCATGAAGAGGAATCTGGTCACCTCTGTGGAAATAGTAGCACAATTTGTGGAGCAGAGGGATGCAGAGCAATATCAAAGCTTCAGAATATTGACATTGCCAAATTCAGATGGCATAGTATTGATGGTATCACTAATGGCATCCTGCCATCTTCTGGTTAATGCATGTTGTGCTCCGCGGCCATAGAGAGCTGCAGCCGCCATTGCTCACCTCCCTTTCCACAACCTTGGCTCCGTTGGGCGAACTTGCGGCATCAGCCAGCTACCACCGGCCTTCTGGCCTCCGTTCCTGGCCCTATCTGAGCAGCGTGGAAGCTGCCGACCACCATCTTACCTGTGGGGTTCCTTAGGTGTGCACGTGTGCTTCCCGACGAGCTTTAACCATGTCTTGGCGGGAACCTCGGGGGTGTCCCTACCAGATGACGTCACTCTGCTCTCATATTTAATCCGGCCTGCCCAGACAGACGGCGACTTGGCAGCGAGTTCACTTGCTGTTGTTCCAGCTTCTATTCTGCTTGTTCTGGTTTGCTTCCGTGGTGTGAGACTACTGGGTACCTGCTCCTCGGGGGCCCCCCTTGTCTCTTGGCTATCCGCACCTCGGAGGGCCTTTCACCCGGTTTCCAGCTTGCATTCTCCTAAGGCTTTCCATGGGACTTTTGCTTACTTCATGTTGCTGTGAGTACCACTGCTGGATCTGTGCCTTGATTGCTACGTGGGAATCCCCGCCAGTGTACCCCGCTCTGCGGATCATTGCCGTGAGGATTTACTTCTAGGTTCCCCCTTGCGCTGCGGACCTGTGCTGTGTATCAACTGAGGAACCCTTGCTGGTGCACCCCGCTCTGCGGATCACTACCATGTTCTTCCAGCAAGGAGTCTCCTGTTACAACTGTCGCTGCCCAACGTCTCCACTCCGCCCACCTTACCTTGTTTGCGACTCCTCCCGCGATTGATGGACATCTGGCTGCCACGGCATCTGCCTGCTGTCCTCTCCGGCGTCCCCGGTCTGGCTTGGGCACTGCATCCTGCAATGTTGTCCAGGTACCATAGGGCGCACGCGCTGTGTGGCCCTGCTTCTTATTCTCTCTTTGGCGCGAACCTCAGGGGCGTCCCCCTGTGATGACGTCACGCATCCTGGATACAAAAGCCTACACTTTTTTTTTTTTATTTAAACATGTTTATTGTTATCAAGGCAAACGCATTATGATAACAACATTGTGCCATCAAGTACAAAATAGAAACTAAAAGAAAGTGTCACATGAGCGCACAAATTGCACAATATGGAGCAAACAAGGAAAACACATCCGTCAGCCTTAATAACAGTTTTGAAAAGTAACCCAAAGCTACCATGGCTTAACCACCATGGTTAGACCCCTCCCACCTACCCCTCCCCGGATGACATCAAGGACATCAAAGTCAAATAACAGTATCCTGTATTCAATACCAAATCTTGGGGCATCAGGAAGTACCGATAATGTAAGCTTATCGAGAGCAGCGACAGCTACAGAGCCGCGTAGGTAATTATAGGGAGCAAGTCATCATGGTTGATCATGGTACGTATCTAAGCTTGAGCTTCCAGCCAGGACTGATATGCCGCTCAAGTCCTGCGAAAGGAAGGTAGCCGGTTATGGTGAGTCGCTGTGAGGCATGCCATTTGAAATAAAAAGTAAAGTTTAAGCTGAACTTGAGCGATACTGGGCATCTTGCTGTCTTTCCAATGTTGTGCCACTTTTTGCTAGCTAATCGAGTTAGCAAGGGATCTCCTTACAGATGGAATTCACTCTCCGTACCTAGCTACTCTGCCTCTCCAACCTTTGGACTTTAACCTAACGGGGTACCCGCTCCTCCGGGGCCTCTCTCATTTCTTTCAGGTCGCTATCAGGAACCAGTACGCGCTCCTCGAGGGCCCATGTTCCCTGACTCGCTGCCTGAACTTATTTCTTCTGCTCGGAAGAAACCGCTGCCTACATAATCAGTGAGTTACTGACTTTATTTCCTCAGAGCTGTTCCCTGGAACCAGGTACTCGCTCCTCGAGGGCCTGCCTCTATTCCAGCTTCTGTGTCACCTTCTGGGAGAAACTGCTGTGTGAGTAACTTTACCAACGAGGCTCTATACCAGAACTCTGTGTATGCTCCACTGTACTCACTATCTCAGTTTTCTCCACTACAGCACAGCCATAGAGGGAATCACTGTTCCAGTATCCTGAGGAACCCTAGCCCAGCTGGGCTTCATCTCTACTCTCTACTGCCACCTCTGGTGGCTTCTCAAATCTAACAAAAGATATAACTCTGTGTTTGTGTGTCCCAAAGCTGAGCCTGACCTGTGGCCCCTCAAGGGACTTCCCCCACGTGGGCCTGGTCAGCTACCACAGTGTCCAAGGGTCCCCCCAAAACCTTACAAACAATAACAGATTGCTAACTCCATGGATCCGGCACAGCTTAATGCCCTGCAGGCCATTCCGGGCCTGGCCCTGCGCATTGCTGAACAGCAAGACGCATTGGAGAAACTCACTTCAGCGTTCCATCGGCTGCACTCACAGAAGACACAAGGCGCTACTTCCAGTAATGAAGGTCAGTTACCTGAAGTAACTTTAAAGACTACTGTATCGCTGGCTACTCCAGTTCATTTCTCGGGAGAGATTCCGAGAACCAGGGGCTTTCTAAACCAGTGCTGCATGCATTTTGCATAACAGTCTTCTCATTTCCCCACAGCTTTTGCCAAGACTACTTACATTCTATCTTATCTTGATGGAAGGGCCTTGTCTTGGGCCTCAACACTGTGGGAACGCAAGGATCCTATTTTGTAGGATATTGACGGATTTTTGGACTTATTTAAATCTGTTTTTGGCGATCCTGCCCGAGTGACCGTTGCCGGTTCTGCTCTGGTGGACCTGAAGCAAGGCAACCGACCACTGGCTGATTTTGCGATAGAGTTCAAGACACTTGCTACAGAACTCTGCTGGGACCCCAAATGCCTGAAAACTCTCTTCTTCAGAGGCCTGGATACTCGCTTGAAAGATGAGCTGGCTGCTCGTGAAACACCTGACTTGCTGAATGAACTAGTGGCTTTGGCTACTAGAATCGACCACCGGCTTCGTAATAAGGTGAAAGAACTCCGGCCTAATAGAGGACCAGGTCAGAAGGAGGCTAGTGCTAAACCTGCACCTCAGATGGTTCCAGTAATTCCTGTTGCCAGTGGTCGCAGTCATTTGACTTCTAAAGAGAGAAGACTTCGGAAGAGGCATGGTCTGTGTATGTATTATTTTGCTTACTTTATTATTTTTCTCATAATTAAGTATTAAATTAAGAGAAGGACAGTGTAAAACATATATGTTTATCCTATTAATCATATAAATGGAAATCCCAACCCACTTTCCATATAAAGTATATTATTGAAACATGTAACCGAAAAATTTATTGGCACCCTCTGGATAATTTAGAAACCAAACCAAACTTATTTTGAGCTTAATTGTAAACCGTTGTGATGGTGCATTATTAAACAATGGTATAAATAAATAAATATTGTGGACAGGCTGGTCACGATGTCCCAACATGTCCAATTCATCCGGGAAATGGATGGGCCTAAGTCCTGCAGGAGGACTGTTCTTAGGCCTTACTTCGCCCTCTCCTCCGCTCTCTCTCCCAGTCTCCTTGATCTACGGAATGTCTGAGTTTCAAACTCTTGCCCTGGTGGATTCAGGGGCAGGAGGCAACTTTATTCTTTGACGCCTAGTGGAACATTTGAGGATTCCCCTCGTCACTTTGAAGGTTCCACTACTCCTATCTTCCATCCATGGGGAGCCCTTACCAGGTGACGTGACTTTCCAAACCGAACCGGTAACCCTTCGCACCGGAGTTCTCCATACAGTCAATTCCCTTCTTTGTGTTAGAGAAGGCCATGTACCCTGTCATCCTGGGGTTACCCTGGTTGCAGTCTCACCAACCCCAATTCGACTGGGCTTCCTTGGAACTTTCCCGCTGGGGCCCAGGTTGTCATGAAAAGTGCCTTAAGGAGATTGTTCCTGTCATCTGCATGCCTACAACTCCAGCGATGCCGGGACTGCCGCCTCAAAACGCATCTTTTAGTGATGTGTTTTCCAAAGAAGCTGCTGACATTCCTCCTCCGCATAGGTCCTATGACTGTGCCATAAGACTGAAACCCAATACTGAACCTCCTAAAGGACGTCTCAATCACTCTCAGTGATTGAGAATAAGGCGATGTCTGAATACATCGAGGAGAATTTACAGAAGGGGTTTATTAGACTATCGAAGTCTCCAGCTGGCACAAGCTTCTTCTTTGTGGGGAAGAAGGACGGTACCTTACGTCCTTGTATCGACTACCGAGGTCTGAACGAGATCACGATTAAAGACCGCTACCCCCTGCCTTTAATCTCGGAGTTGTTTGACCGGCTTCAGCGGGCCAAAATATTCTCAAAACCTGACCTGAAGGGGGCCTACAACTTAGTTCGCATTCGCAGTGGCGATGAATGGAAAACAGCCTTCAACATTCGAGACAGTCATTTTGAGTACTTAATAATGCCCTTCGGCCTGTGCAACGCGCCTGCTGTATTTCAGAACATGATGAACTACATCTTGCGGGACCTGTTGTACAAGAGTGTCGTGCTATACCTGGATGATATCCTGATATTTTCTCAGGATTTGCCCACTCATCTAGAGGATGTCAAGCAAGTGCTACGCCAACTCCGTGAACACCGGCTCTACGCCAAACTATCCAAGTGCGAATTTCATAAAGACTCTGTGCCTTTTCTTGGCTATATCGTGTCTAAAGATGGCTTCCAGATGGACCTGCAAAAACTAGAGAGTATTAAAAATTGGTCCCAACCTACCAGCCTGAAGGCCATGAGACAATTTTTGGGATTTACCAACTATTATAGAAGCTTTATGTTGTGTCCTGCGGCCATGGCGCCCCACGACTGCGGCCCCCTACCTGATTTGTGGCACCCTCTCGCCGCGGGAGCCCCGGGGGAGGGCTCCAATTCGGGCTGCCACGCCCGCGCGGCCTCCGGTCCTGCTCGCTGCAGGGGAAGCCGTCCTGCTTCCCCCCTTGCAGCGTCAGCGGCGTCTCCCCTCCACGGGGTAGATTCAAGATGGCCGCCGCCATCCTTAAGCACGAGGCCGCGCCTCCTCCACTGATTTAAAGGGACCTAATCCCTTTAAATGATTTCAGCTGTTCTCTATCAGGCAGAGCAGAGGAAGTATAAAAGGCAGCTTCCTCTGCTCATCCAGCGACTTGGCAACGTCCACTAGCGCTGTCTAGTCTGCTTGCTTCGGTGAGTCCTTAGCCTTGGATCTTTTTCCTGTTCCGTATTGACGTTCCCGGTTCCTGACTTCAGATTGGCCTTCGGTGATTCTCTGGTGTGTGACTTCGGATTGGCAAGCGGTGATTCTCTGGCGTGTGACTTCGGACTGGCAAGTGGTGATCCTTTGGAGTGTGACCTAGGACTGGTGAGCGACGACCCTCTGGCACTCGACCTAGGACTACTTCCTGACCACCGTCTCCAAGGGCCCGCCTAAGCCCAGCGGTCCGGGTCCCTACGGGCTTCTCCCGGGGGGACCACGGGCTTCCAGGGTGAAGCTCTAGTCAGCCCTTGCACCATCTCCCTGACCTCTCAAAGGTCCACCTAAGTCCCAGCAGTCTGGGTCCCTACGGGCTCCTGGGGGGACCACAGACTTCCAGTGGTGAAGACACAGCGCCTCATCTCGTCTCTTCATCGCCTCCACGATCGCCTCAGACTCCAGTGCCAAGGGTCAGCTGGTCCTGCCTCCTGCTCTGCCTCGCCACCCGACGAGAGAACCTACGGATCCTCCGAAAGGTATACCATCCTCCCGTCGGCCAAGGGTCCACAAGCCCGAGCATAACACTTTATAAAGAACTACTCTTCTTTAACAGTGCCCTTGACCACAATGACCCGCAAGGGTGCCAACGCTTCAAAATGGTCTGCGGAGGCCATTTCCGCTTTTGAGAAATTAAAGACTGCCTTTTTCACGGAACCATGCTTGCATCATCCTGACCCCAACAAGCCATTCATCGTAGAAGTTGATGCTTCGGATGTCGGTGTGGGGGCTGTATTGAGCCAAACTGGAGACTCTAAATCCTTCATCCCTGCTCTTTCTTCTCACGACGTTTCTCCCCGGCAGAGAAGAACTATGGGATCAGAGATAAAGAGCTCTTGGCTATTAAGCTAGCATTCGATGAATGGCGGCCTTGGCTCAAAGGTGCTCAACATCAAATAACCGTATTCACAGACCATAAAAATCTAGAGTATCTCCGCCATGTGCAACGTCAACCACAGACAAGATAGATGGTCCTTATTCTTCAATCACTTTGACTTTGTGTTTAAATATCGCCCCTGAGACAGGAATACCACAGCCGATGCCTTGTCACGCTCCTTTCTCTCAGAGGATATGCCTGTAGAACCTAGCACATAATTGACCCGAAGAAAATCATCTTGGCGACTACACATTCTGTGCCCGCTGGTAAAACCATCGTGCCTAAACACCTCAGGAAGAGGGGCACGATTCCAAGCTGGCTGGCCATCCTGGTCTACACCGCACCCTGCTCAAGATCCAGAAGTTCTATTGGTGGCCTACTTTCAAAAAAGATACACTATCCTACGTGGCATCTTGTACCAACTGTGCCAAACACAAACCTGCTTCTGGCAAACCGTGGGGATTGCTGCAACCGCTGCCAGCTCCGGAACTACCCTGGTCACACATCACTATTGACTTTGTATTTATTTATTTATTTATTTATTTATGAACTTTTAATATACCGACATTCGTAGAACACATCACATCGGTTTACAATTAACTCAAAGAAAGGAAAATTACATTTAACAGGGGGTGGGGCGAGGGGAGCAGGCAAGAAAAGGGGAGTAAAGAAGGGCTGGGAATGAGAGGGACTAAAAGTAGAATACTGAAATGAAGTAAAGAGGAGAAAGTGGAGAGGAACCAAAATAGCTATAGAAACTTACAATATTTACATCATTGGGAGAGTACATAAAGTAACTGGGCTAGCTATATACATAAATATATTGTAAGGCGAGTTCTGCGAGGCAGGGTGGGCCTCGCAGAACTAGTCGATTTACCCCTTTCTGGAGGAATGGATACCATCTGGGTAACAGTCGATTGCTTCAGCAAGATGGCCTATTTCATGGCGCTGCCTGGCTTACCTTCAGCCTTAGAGCTTGTGAAGCTCTTCATATCGCACATTTTTCGCCTTCACAACCTACCAAAACACTAGTCTCAGACCGAGGATCCCAATTCACAGCAAGATTCTGGAGGGCCTTGTGCAAGCTATTCAACATCTCTCTAGACTACACTTCAGCCTATCATCCACAATCAAATGGCCAAACAGAATGGATGAATAGAACCTTAAAGCAGTTCATTTGAGCCTACGTGAGTTGTCATCAGAATAACTGGGCTGAACTGTTACCTTGGGCTGAATTCGCCATCAATTCTCATCCAGCAACATCAACTGGATCAACACCTTTTGAAGTGGTATATGGATGTTCACCAACACCGCCAATTCCACTGAAGCTCTCAGTGGCGTCCCCAGCAGCTCAATCTACTGCTGTTGAAATCCATAATCTGTGGACTCAGACGAAAGACATGCTAGTTAAAGCGAGTGACCATGCTAAGAAGTTTTATGATGCTCACCATGCTCAAGCGCCTGTCTTCAAACCTGGTGACAAAATCTAGTTATCCACCAAACATCTCAGACTCGATTTGCTCCTTGCTAAATTGGACCATTTCCAATCCTCCGACGTCTTGGCAACATCACTTACAGTCTGAAGCTACCACCTGGACTAAACATCCACAACGCTTTTCACGTTTCACTCTTGAAACCTCTCATACTCAGTGAATTCTCTTCCAAGACTCAGGAACCAACTGCCATCAATGCAGAAGACGACCTAGAATATAAGGTCGAAGCCATTCTTGATGTCCAAAGACGAGGCAAAACATTAGAATACCTTCTTTCTTGGGAAGGTTTCGGCCCCGAAGAAAACTCTTGGGAGCCTCAGGCTAATATCCTTGGTAAAGAGATGCTCCATCAATTTCATCTCGCGCATCCTTTGAAGCCAAAACCTGGTACCCGCAGAGGAGACCGCCCTTTGAAGGGGGGTACTGTTACGGCTGTCGCTGCCTGATGTCTCCACTCCGCCCACCTTACCTTTTTTGCGACTCCTCCCACGGTTGATGGACGTCTGGCTACCGCGGCGTCTGCCTGCTGTTCTCTCTGGCATCCCCGGTCTGGCTTGGGCTCTGCATCCCGCCATGTTGTCCAGATACCATAGGGCGTGCACATCGCGCAGCCCTGCTTCTTATTCTCTCTTTGGCGCGAACCTCAGGGGCGTCCCCCTGTGATGACGTCACACATCCTGGATATAAAAGCCTACACTTTTTGCTACCTAATCGAGTTAGCAAGGGATCTCCTTACGGATGGGATTCGCTCTCCATACCTAGCTACTCTGCCTCTCCAATTTTTGTACTTATCCTAACGGGGTACCCGCTCCTCGGGGGCTTCTCTCATTTCTTTCAGGTCACTATCAGGAACCGGTACTCGCTCCTCGAGGGCCCATGTTCTCTGACTCACTGCCTAAACTTCTCTTCTGCTTGGAAGAAACCGCTGCCTACATCATCAGTGAGTTACCGACTTTATTTCCTCAGAGCTGTTCCCTGGAACCAGGTACTCGCTCCTCGAGGGCCTGCCTCTATTCCAGCTTCTGTGTCACCTTCCGGGAGAAACTGCTGTGTGAGTAACTTTACCAACGAGGCTCTATACCAGAACTCTGTGTATGCTCCACTGAACTCACTATCTCAGTTTTCTCCACTACAGCACAGCTATAGAGGGAATCACTGTTCCAGTATCCTGAGGGACCCTAGCCCAGCTGGGCTTCATCTTTACTCTCTACTGCCACCTCTGGTGGCTTCTCAAATCTGTCTAATAAAAGATATAACTCTGTTGTGTTTCCCAAAGCTGAGCCTGACCTGTGGCCCCTCACAGGACTTCCCCTGTGGCGTGGTCAGTTACCACAGTGTCCAAGGGTCCACTCAAAACCTTACAAACAATAACACCTCCATGCATTCTCCACTACTGATTCAGTGTGTTACAGTGACTGTATTTCTCGGCACCCCCGCTCCTCGGGTATTGCTGCTTCCTCCTTTGACTCTTGTCTCAAGCAAGGCAGATGTCAGCAGTTGCTGCCGTTCCGTGGCCCACCTCCAGGGGTCACCCTCCACATCTGCTGTATCTCCATCCCACAGCTGAGGCCGCCTCCCGACAGTGAGACCCCATGGGGCTCCTCCCCCTAGGTGATTCCACCTCTCACCTCGGCCAAAGGGTTCACTCACTTACTTATCCTAACAGATTGGCAAGTCCAAGGACCCGGCACAGCTCTTGGCCCTCCAGTCCATCCCCGGCCTGGCGCAGCGAATTTCTGATCAGCAGAAAGTTTTGGAAAACTTGGCTAACGGCATTAATATTTTAAATAACCGGCTGGACACTGCTGCAACATCTGCCAAATTGAGTGCTACGCCTCAGACGTAGCCGTTCTGGCTACCTGTACCCCTGCCAGCACCTCTTCGGTTTTCAGATGACTCCTTGTCTTGTAGGGGCTTCCTGAATCAGTGCACTTTTCTTTACAATCCATATACTGTCCTGATGTGGCTACCAAGACAACGTACATCCTCTCCTTATTGGAGGGAAAGGCTTTGGCCTGGGCCTCAGCCTTGTGGGAACGGGCGGACCTGATCCTCCAAGGTCTGACAGGCTTCCTTGCCCTTTTTCGCTCTGTCTTTGATGACCCTGCTCTCAAGACCATCGCTGGCTCCACGTTGCTGCACCTTCATCAAGGTTCCAGATCCCTTTTTGTATACGTCATCGAGTTTAGAACCCTTGCGCCTGAACTACACTGGGATTTAGGCTGCCTGCGTGCTATTTTCCTTGAAGGGCTGAGTCCGCGTAACAAAGATGAGCTGGCAGCTTGAGAACTTCCAGATATCCTGAATGCCCTCATAGATATCGCTGGACGCATGGACCGCCATCTTCGTGAACGCTCACAAGAGATCCGAGCACCCAAGAGGGAGGCTGCGGGTGCGCCCCGCACACATCCTGCTCCTTCTATGAAGATCGCTACTCCACCAGAGGCCAATGCAGATGGGCTGCAGCTACTTATCCTCGAAGGAGAAACTTCGCCGTCTACGTTCAGGGCTATGTATGCACTGTGATCAACCCGGACATGCGGTACCTGCTTGCCCACTCATTCTGGGAAACTTCTAGGCCTAGGTTCCACCAGAGGACTCCTCCTAGGCCTGACATCACTCTCTCCTCCATTAACCTTACCTGTTTCTATCAGGAAATTTGGAATTTTACACACTAGCCTTAGTGGATTCCGGGGCTGGTGGTAATTTTATTCTACGACAGCTGGTGGAGCACCTCCGGATCCCCACGGTCCACTCTCCTACGCCACTCTTGCTCTCCTCGATCCACGGTGAAGTTACTTGCTCCACAGTTCCTATCCAACTGCATACTGGATCCATGCACACAGAGACCATTTCTTTTCTCGTACTAGACAAAGCTATTCATTCAGTGGTTCTTGGACTTCCATGGTTGAAACTCCATACTCCACAATTCGACTGGGACATCTTACAACTTTCCCAATGGGGCAACTCCTGTCATAAAAGTTGCTTGGAAGTCGTGCCTTGTTTAACCACCCACGATGTCTCTTCCTGGTCTCCCGCTGCAGTACTCCACGCATGCCGATGTGTTTTCTAAAAAGGCTGCAGACACATTACCACCACTCCGGTCCTTTGACTGTGTGATTAATTTACTTCCAAATTCCGAGCCCCCTCGTGGAAGAGTGTACCCACTTTCACTGACTGAAACCAAGGCTATGTCTGACTACATACAAGAGAACTTGGCTAAAGGGTTCATTCGACCTTCTAAGTCTCCTGCTGGAGAAGGAGACTTTTTCATTGGGAAAAAGAACGGTTCCCTCCAACCGTGTATAGATTACCGCAACTTAAATGAAATTACCCAGAAAGACCGATACCCCTTGCTGCTAATCTCCGAACTGTTTGACAGACTCCAAGGGGCCAAAATATTCTCCAAATTGGACCTGAGAGGGGCTTACAATTTGGTTCGGATACATCAGGGAGACGAAAGGAAAACTGCTTTTAACACCCGTGACGGCCACTTTGAATACCCGGTAATGCCTTTTGGCCTTTGTAACGCTCCAGCGGTGTTCCAGAACATGATTAATGAGGTATTCAGAGACATGCTCTATCAGTGCATAGTAGTCTATCTGGATGACATTCTAGTGTTCTCACAGGACCTCCAGAGTCCTCGCCGAGATGTTTGTAAAGTTCTCCAGTGCCTACGGGACAACCGTCTGTACGCCAAACTGGAGAAATGTTCCTTTGAACAAGAGATTGTTCCGTTCCTCGGTTATGTGGTTTCAAGCCAAGGGTTTCAAATGGACCCTCAGAAGACCGAAAGCATCCAGGATTAGCCCCAACCTATGGGCCTCAAGGCACTTCATAGATTCTTGGGATTTAAAAATTACTACGGGTCATTCATTCCACATTATTCTACTCTGACCGCCCCTCTCACCACCATGACCCGCAAGGGAGCCAACCCCTCGCAATGGTCATCCAAGGCTATACAAGCCTTTCAGGAACTTAAAGACGCATTCCTCAGAGAACCATGCTTATGCCATCCGAATCTCCGACAAGCCTTCATCGTCGAGGTTGATGCTTCTGATGTTGGCGTTGGTGCAATTCTGAGCCAGCATGCAGCCAGTCACACTATACATCCCTGCTCATTCTTCTCTCACTGCTTCTCCCCAGCAGTGCACAATTATGGAATTGGGGACAAAAAATTATTGGCAATTAAGCTCGCCTTCCAAGAATGGCGCCCCTGGCTCGAGGGGGCTCAGCACCAGGTCACAGTATATACAGACCACAAGAACCTTGAATACCTGCACCACACACAGCGTCTTAACCACCGGCAGGACCGCTGGTCTATCTTTTTCACTCGGTTCAATTTCCTGCTAAAATACCAGCCAGCCGACAAGAATACCAGAGCCAATGCTCTTTCCCGGTCCTTCGCCACTGAGGACGTGCCGGATGTTCAGCGTCACATCATCATTCCAGACAACGTTCTTCTCTCGGCCACCTTCACCGTTCCACCTGGGAAGACGATGGTTCCCTGTCCTCTGCATAAAAAATTCTCCTATGGGCACATGATTCCCTGTTGGCAGGTCATCCTGGCCAGGCTAGGACCCTGTTGTCACTCCAGAGATTCTACTGGTGGCCATCGATGAGGAAAGACGCTCAAGCATACATAGAGTCGTGCCCCACTTGCGCACGCCAGAAGTCGCCGACAGCCAACCCTGGGGTCTGTTGCAACCATTGCCCGCTCCCAGCGAGCCTTGGACACATATCGCCAATGATTTCATAGTGGATCTTCCCCTTTCCAATGGCAATAATACCATCTGGGTGACAGTGGACCGGTTTTCAAAAATGGCTCACTTTGTGGCTTTACCTGGCCTGCTCCGGAGTTGGCGAGATTGTTCATCCGCCACATATTCCGACTCCACAGATTCCTGAGGCACATCCTTTCCGATTGGGGAGTACAATTTACGGCCAGGTTTTGGAGGGCTTTATGCAGGAAGTTTGACATTTCATTGGATCTTACGTCAGTGTATCACCCGCAGGCTAATGGACAGACAGAATGAACAAATTGGACTTTGAAGCAGTTTCTTCAGGCTTAAGTCAACTCACCACAAAATGATTGGTCCGAATTGTTGCCTTGGGCTGAATTTACTCTCAATTCTCACCTCTCTGCGTCCACGGGGTCTTCACCCTTTCAAGTGGTCTATGGATGCCAGCCCCTGCCTCCACTTCCGTTGCCTCTGTCAGTGGCATCTCCTGCGTCGCTAGCCACCGCTCAAGAGTTGCATAAACTCTGGAAAGACACTAAGCAACTCATACAGCAAGCTGCCCAGAAGTCCAAAAAATGCTACGATATGCATCACCGGGCAGCAGCACAATTCAGTCCAGGAGATAAACTGTGGCCGAGTACTCGATTCATTCATCTGAAACTACTTTCAGTCTGCTTTCCTCCTAGATATATCGGATCATTCCCTGTACTTTGTCAGCTGGGCCCAGTTACATACAGTCTCGCCTGCCTACCTCACTCAAGATACATAACGCCTTCCACGTCTCTTTACTTAAACCTCTTGTTCTCTCCAAGTTTTCCAAGAAACCACCCAAATCACAGCCTCTAGCCTCTGAGGAGAATATCACTTATCAGGTACAAGACATCTTGGATATACGGAAAAGAGGAATACGTCATCTTGGGAGGGTTTCAGGCCAGAAGAAAACAGTTGGGAGCCAGCAGCAAATATTCTCAATAAAGAACTAATCAGATAGTTTCATGTGTCTCATCCTAGGAAACCCAAACCCCTGGGGAGGGGCCCTAAGAAAGGGGGTACTGTTTCGCTCCGCGGCCACAGATGGCTGCGACCGCCATTGCTCAACTCCCTTTTCACAACCTTGGCTCCGTTGGGCGAACTCATGGCTTCGGCCAGCTACCACCGGCCTTCTGGCTGTTATGAATCGGCTCCTGTGAAGGGAGGAGTTAGCAAACTTATGGATCGACTCCTGTGGAAGGAGGAGTTAGCAATCTGTATGCTCTACTCCTCAAGAAGGGAGGAGTTAGCAATCTGATATGCTCAGCTCCTGTAGAGGGAGTAGTTAACAATCCGTTAAGGTATAGACTGCGGAGTTGCAGTCTGATATGAATCTGTTGCTGAAGGCTCCTGATGGGTAAAGAGTAGCAATCTGTTACCAGCGGAGTGCTTGAAGAGGGCACTCAGCTGTAGAGAAATGTTGATAGGTGGATCCTTGGGCCGATGGCAGATGACTGCGCCCCCAGGAGGATATCCTGAGAGGGACCACCGGCTAGGCTTGGGTATGGAGACAGACACAGATAATTCTTTTATTAGACAGGTTAGTAGAACTACCAGAGGTGGCAGTAGTGAGCTGATATGCCCGGCAGGGCTGAAGTCCCTCAGGTACTGGAACAGCGATCCCAGGGTTGCTGAGCTGTAGAGAAACTATAGACAGTGAGTAGACAGGTATGCTGTGTTCATAACCAGAACTGGATGACAAAACTCACATAAGGTCTTAAGGAAGCTCAGTAGCTGGAAAGGGTTAGGCCCTCGAGCAGCGAGTACCTGGTTCCAGGGAAAGCTCTGAGAGAGCAATGGTAACTCACAAATGTCTATCTGCGATAGCTTCCAGGCAGTAGAGAATCTTCAGAGTGTCCAGGAACATGGGCCCTCGAGGAGCGAGTACCGATTCCTATCTGTAATCTGAAATAAAGAAAAGAGAGCGAGGCCCCTGAGGAGCGGGTACCTCTGGTAAGTCCGAGGAGGCAGAGTAGCTTGGGAGAAAAGCCGAAGCAATCCCCTTGCTAACTCGATTCGTTAGCGAATACTGAGACCTTTTATATTGGAAGCAGATGACGTCAACTCAGGGGGATGCCCCCGAGGTTCGCGCCTTTGCTGGTACATCAATCGGATCACGGGCATGCGCGCGCCCTACGTCATCAGGCAACATGGCGGATGTGCAGCGTCGTGCCGGTCCGGGGACGCCGGAGGGAGATGGCAAGAAGATGCCGTGGCAGACCCGGAGGGAGTCGCCACAGAGGTAAAGAGGGCTGAGTGAGGGCGTCGAGCAGCGACGGATGCAACACTGGCCTCCGTTCCCAGCCCTATCCGAGCAGCGGGGACGCTCCCGACTGCCATCTTACCCATGGGGTTCTTTAGGCGCGCGCGCATGCTTCCTGACCAGCTTTAACCACATAATGGCGGGAACCTCTGGGGCATCTCTACCAGATGACGTCACTCTGCTCTCATATTTAATCCAGCCTGCCCAGACAACTGGCGACTTGGCAACGAGTTCACTTGCTGTTGTTCCAGCTTCTACTCTGCTTGTTCTGGTTTGCTTCCGTGGTGTGAGACTACTGGGTACCCGCTCCTCGGGGGCCCCCCTCATCTCTTGGCTATCCGCTCCTCGGAGGGCCTTTCACCCGGTTTCCAGCTTGCCTTCTCCTAAGGCTTTCTACGGGACTTCTGCTTACTTCATGTTGCTGTGAGTACCACTGCTGGATCTGTGCCTTGATTGCTACATAGGAATCCCCGCCGGTGTACCCTGCTCTGCGGACCATTGCCATGAGGACTTACTTCCGGGTTCCCCCCTGCACTGTGGACCTGTGCTATGTATCATCTGAGGAACCTTCACCGGTGCACCCTATTCTGCAGATCACTATCGTGTTCTTCCACCAAGGAACCTCCCTACATTCTCCACTACTGATTCAGTGTGTTACAGTGACTGTATTTCTCAGCATCCCCGCTCCTCGGGTATTGCCGCTTCCTCCTTTGACTCGTCTCAAGCAAGACTGACGTCAGCAGTTGCTGCCATTCCATGGCTCACCTCCAGAGGTCACCCTCCACATCTCCACCTCTACGTCTGCTGTAGCTCCATCCCACAGCCGAGGCTCCGCCTCCCGACGCTGAGGCCCCATGGGGCTCCTCCCCCTGGGTGATTCTACCTCTCATCTCTGACAAAGGGTTCACTCACTTACTTATCCTAACAATGCATAGTTCGGCTCAGCTGAGGGCATACTGATAAGCCAGATGCTTTGCTTCATGGGAAAACAAGAGTGACCACAGAGTGTCAATTTTAGCACCTAAACTATTTGCAGACTTTTGTGGTGACAGATATTATTTTCCTTTGCTGAAAGTGAAAGAAATGAAGAAAACTGAACAACTGTCCTTTTACTTCAAGCCTTAGTTGAACCTGAAAGAAATAGTTGAAAAGTATTAATTATTTTGGATACATTAAAGAATATCTGGCCTCAGCTGAACTAAAAAAATAGTCATTACACATGTATCCACTTTCCAGTGCATCTCCTTGGGTTCTTCTGACAAAGGGAAACAAAGCTTCATGGCCTTTGGGGCATATGCGACACTCCCACTCTCTTTACAATAATCACACCTCACACAACTTGTGGGAGTTCTAAATCAAAATAAATTTACTGGTAAAAAATATCTTGAATTCTGACAATCTGGCAAAATATATACATTCTGGTAATTACATCCATTAATACACTTACAACTCCTCTACACAAGGTAGCAGGATTTCTGTCCATGATGTCAAAACACCAGCGGTCTTTGGGTTGTATACTAGGAGACTTCTATTCTCTTGGGAATCTGCACATACCTTGGCCTGAAATGCCATCTGTTATCCTTTCCTCCTCTTTCTGTTTGCATCCTGACAGCTGCTCCATCCACTCTCCTATAAGTTTGGGTACCTGGATGACACCTTTTTGTACCAGCCTAGATAGCTGACATAATTTGCATTTTCCTCTCCTGATGGAATGAAGAACAAAGCTTCAGACTCCTCATCTACTACTTCAGGTCTCAGTCCAGGGGTTCTTGTGAGGATACCATGCAGTGCTTGCTTCCCACCAGCAGGGGCCACGTTTGCTGCTGTTTAGCCTTCTAAGCCCTATGGCTTTGAGGTCTTGCTGGCAGCCATGTTCCCTACATTATCTCAGCATACAAGCCAGCCCCTTTCTGAGTTCCTTGCCTTAGCTTGGATTCAACTCTGATCCTAATCAGGGCCTCCATTCTCCTAGTTCTTATCCTAATCCTTGCCTTTGTGTTTGGCCTTATTATTGTGGCCTCTTGTTTATGCATCATTTATTTTGCTAGTTTGTCCTTAGTTTTGGCCTTCTGGTGTCCGGTCTGTTTCTGTTCTTGTTTGCATTTTGCTCTGTTTTGCCCTGCTTTTGACTCTTTTTCTGTTTTCTGGGTTTTTGTTCTTTTTTGTCTGTCTGCCTGTTTGACCTGTGGTTAACTCCCTGTTTCTTGTTTTTTTGTGGACATCTTTCAGTATCCTGCAGCCCAAGTCTACCTCAGCTCAGAGCTTCCCTGTTTGAGTGCACCTCCTGCTAAATCCTGCCAGCCACCAGAACCAGAGGGCCCAACTCAAGGGGAATTTTGCCAGGCCAGGTAGAAGAGCCAGCTGTTCCTGGATCCTGCTCTGCTCCTGTTGATTATCCTTATTGGCACTCCAGAAGTGGCATCATGGACCCTCTTGACCTTGACTCAGTTTTTTCAGGCCTGCACCAGACCAGGTATTGCCATGCTCCGTTTCCTTGTAAAGGATCTGTTTCCCTGGCTGAAAATTCATGGTCTAGATCTGTTGCTTATGCCTTTCGAGGAACAGGTTTGATATCTGTGTGACTTGTCAACAATCTGCATTCAAAACTCCAGCTCTGTACCAGAGAAGGCATCCTTGCTCTTTATATTGTCCATGTGTTAGTTCCTCACTGTCAAATTTTGTTCTAGTTCCCAAGATATGTGTACCTGCCAAGCCCAAACCTGTTGAGGCCCTGGTATCTAAACTCCAGGACCTGTATCTTTCTCCTGAAAAGGAGGCAGATCATGCTTCTGCCAAACATGTCTGTATATCCCACTTCTTTTGTGTAGTGACTCTCCTACTATGGTGGCTAGGGTGGCTATTAGAATATGGGGTTTCTTGTGTTTCTCTGGGAGTCACTAAGTCCACAATTTAGGAGCTGGAAAGACCAGTACAGCATGTGGCACATTTAAAACTAATCGGAGAAAGTTCTTTTTCACTCAATGCACAATAAAGCTCTGGGATATGTTGCCAGAGGATGTGGTTAGTGCAGTTAGTGTAGCTGGGTTTAAAAACAGATTGGATAAGTTCTTGGAGGAGAAGTCCATTACCTGCTTTTAATTAAGCTGACTTAGAAAATAGCCACTGCTATTACTAGCAAAAGTAACATGGAATAGACTTAGTTTTTGGGTACTTGCCAGGTTCTTATGGCCTGGATTGGCCACTGTTGGAAACAGGATGCTGGGCTTGATGGACCCTTGGTCTGACCCAGTATGGCATGTTCTTATGTTCTTAGGTTCTTATGAGTGGAGCCAGAGAGCATGAAACGTTGAGCTGGCAGAAAAGAAGAGAACATGAAGAGTCAGCTGTGAGGCAGACATAGGAAGTCTTCTGGCTTTATGCCACTGGGAGAGGAAGAGCCAGTGAGGGGAGGTAGCTGAAGCGTTTCCCACCTCTGCGGCTGAAGGGTTTCTGAGAGAACAGAAAGGAGGAGGACCAGGGAGCTGCTGTGGGAAAAACAATCAAGAAACATGGCTGGGCACTTGGTGTTGGTTGCAGATTATGACCAACACCAACCATGTGACCAGCTACTAGGGCATGGCTAAAGCCCCAATAGACCAATCTGCCCCTGCCATGGAGGGTCTAACAGGCCTTTTTTACTCTTGGCTACTTCCGAGCCTCTTCCACTTTGGCTGCTGGCATGGGACCCTTCATCCTTCAGCCATCATGGATGTAGGTATGGGTCCTGTTCAGTTCTGTGCTGCCAGCAGATTGGGCTCCACTGACAGCCACATACCTGGCCTCTTTCTGTCTTTGGCCTCTGGGTATGCTGCCCCATGCAATTGCACTACTGTTTCCACCCCCCACCTTGTGTGCCGGGCCTGGAAGGTCAATTTTCAGAGAGCTGACAAAGAGCAAAAATATACAGGGAAAGTATGTGCATACCTTTCTCTGCATAATCTGGATATTCATTGGGACTTATGTGATGTGCACAAGTCTTTCACGGAATATCCTTGGATAAAGTTAGAAATGTGATTTTTCCAATCAGACTTATGCACGTAACTTTAACTACCAGCTAAAATGTTGCCTCTTCCTCCATTGATGCTCCTTTATTGTCTGGTTAAATTTTGAATGTACAAAAAGCTATGCACACAAAATGTATGCAGTCTGCAGTTTAACTATTGAAAAGTTATTATTTTTGTGTGCACATAACTCAAAAAGTAATTCCCACAAAGGCTTTCAATATTGACTTCTAGGTATTTTAGTACCTGGGGTAATCAAGCATATTTACTCCCCCACCTCTCTTTCTCCTCCCCCTCCATGCTGATCCACTGTCCTTTTTCTCTTTCTCCCATCCCATCTCCCTCAGCCCAGATGGTAGGAAGAGAGCTATACTTTCCTTGGCTTTTTAACCACTGATAGCCCACACTTGCATTCAAGTCATTTTTCCATCCCCAAGAGCTTTGCACCCAGGTGGTTGGCCATTCTACCCACCCCAGGTTATGGTCCTGCCGAAGGTGAAAGAATGGTAGATGAGACCTTCTGAGCCCCCAGAAAAATTGGATGGAAAATGTTTAAGCCTTGGTTTTTAACAAATCATGCTAGTGCAAGGAAACAGGTCTAAATTTGAGATTCCCATGGAATCCCGAGTTTGTACTGCACCTAAAGTAGTGATTCCAAGGAATTTCTGGTCAATGTCTTTGGTCACAGGCTACATTAGGGCTATAATGAAAAATCTGGATCATGGAGAAGGAGAATAGATGCCTGATTCTTTTTCAAAACTTTTAATGATGCAGAGACGTGCCACGTCTCTGCATCATTAAAAGTTTTGAAAACGAATCAGGCATCTATTCTTCTGTGTTCACCTATCGGTATCATAGATCGCCTACCCATTTGCTTTCTTGGACCTTCCCTCATGGAGAAGGAGGAAAATAGATGGAAGCCCAAATGATGCTACTATGCAACTTAATTTAGTCTTAAAGCAGGGGAGCAGTGCTGATTCAAGATGCTTGTATTTCCTGTTGAAGGGCAGAGGAGTATGGGGATTCTTAATAAAACAGTTTTGAACATTAAAAAAAAATAATTCTCTTAAATGATCCCATTGCTCCCCATACTTTTTGTGGGTTGACATTCTGTAGAGCTTGTACTCATATTTCCTTGAGGGGAGGAAGGGAAGGAGATGCCAAGTCCTGCTCCAATAGTGACACCTAAAGGTTGACCAAAGAACAGCAGCAGAATCTCTCATCCACTAAAAGTCAATACGACACCAGCTCTGTACGGGAGTGGATGTAGGAGAGAAGGTACTAGAGAAAAGCTCCTGATGGAAAGCAGGAAGGCAAAAGTAAAAAGTGAAAGCATCATAATGTGGTTAGAAAGGAAAAAGAAGGAGCTTAGCTGCAGTCTATGAGCTCAGGGCTGATATTGTAAAATTGCTTACAGCCACAATTACATTAGAGTCATGCATAGACTATGAGCTGGTTTAAAATTACAGTTTGCACTTACAGAAAGTGCCACAAAGAACAGAGAAAAGGAATGGCAATAATAACAGGAAAGTTTTGTATGAAGATAATAGGTATAGTAATAGCAGATATCCACAAAAGTGGACTAGCAGTCTCTCCAAGCATAGAACAGATAACCAGCATGAAATGAGCAGATGACATTCAAAGTGAAAATATGATAACACTGGATTCTTTAGTACACCTTTCTAAAGAGATTTTAGTTTTTGTTTTAATTATTTTGTTATGACAATATTCTTTCAGGCAGAAATTACATCCAACTTCTTTTAAGAGGAAAAACATGTCCAAGATAATGCTTTGCAGTTATCTAAGCCAGTTTTCTTCACCACTTGTCCAATTATTGCAAAACAGCAGCTGGCAGCAATGATGTTACACAGTACGGCTCTTAGCAAATCTGCATTACTCTTCATACTCTCTGTAAATAATACCTCAACAGTACATTGGAAGCTCCATTCATCGGAAATGTGACAGCTGTATTGTATACAAACAACAGATTTCTGTCAAGAAATGGACAGATGAGCTAGACAGAAAATCTAAGTTCTCCTGTTCCTAATTCAGCATTACTCTTCCACTATCTCTTCTTCTGTATTTTATTAGATTCTAATTATATATCTTTTTGCTGGGCCTGGCACTTTCCGCCTGCTTCTTTGGGCTTCCAGCATAATCACATTTAGTGAGCTACAGTGCTATGAGCCTTCATTCGCAACTACCTGGGATTTTTGTGTCCTCTCTGCCACTCATATTTAGCCCAGCCATCAGTCCTAAGCTGGGGTCAGAGTCTGCAGCTCCCTCCAGAGCTCTATACACATGTATCCTCCTCAGCCCTGTTAGGTGTCCCCGTTGTGTGAAAGACTCTCTCCTCCTCACCTCTGCAGCATCCTCAGTCCCTGCTTAGCTGAGAATCAGAAGTCACACTTGAGCATAGTAGAACACAGCTCTGACAGTAAGCCATCAAGCTAGGCCTTCTATTGAAATTTCAAACCTAAGACAAACTGGACTGAGTCATTTTGAGCTTTAGGGTGGAAACAAGGGGATATTTGTTAGCATGAATGAGTCCTAAACCTCCTCTCCTTGCTGTCATTCATGAATGATCATTCCAAGCATGTACACAACCACCTCAGGTGCAATTACCTCTTCTCACCTACCTTAAATACCTCCCACTCACTGTCCCCTTAGACTCTCCTCCCAATGTTCTTAATGCATTTGGTTCTAGACAACTCTGCAACACCATTATTCGCAAACAAGATCTTTTATTGGATGGATATGGCTGCAGCATAGGTTAATTATACACAAGAATTAAACTAGTAACATTACTTAGTAAGCATTTTCTCAAATCCCCAGGGGTGACCACACTCTTTGAAATTCAACTCACAAATGCTCCAATAGTATCATGCTACCTTATTGAATCACTTTTGGGGACTCGGTGCCATCAAAGCCTCTCCCTTCTGGTTAGCCTGCAATACAATTCTTCATTACTGATTAGTTGTCTGCAGTGCAACAATGTCCTGGTCCATCAAAGAGCAGGATTTGATCATTAAGCAAGCAATGCCAACAAAGTTTGGGTGGTAAGCAGACCAAGACCCTGGCCATCAAAGCCAAAGACTCGACTATCAACTCATCTCACTCGCGCCCACCAATGCGATGTAAAAACAAGAACAGAGTGCTACTTCTATTTTCTGCCCAGCCAGCTTTGAACATTGCACTCACTGTGCATCCCAGGATGTGGTCAACCCAACCACCACAAGCCCCACGGTAGCAACACCTTGCTTCCCATGGGGTCCCCATCAATCCAGTTGCGGCCATATTCCAAAAACACCATTGCTGCCCCATAAGAAAAGGCTGATCTAGCTATAATATTATTGTCTATTATTGTCAATTATTGCCAATTGCTGCAGCGGTAACCAAGCCTCCAACTAGCTAAACACATTGCCACATAGCACCCACATACAAGCTTGACCACAATAATTGTAGTAACAATACTACAAAGATGTATGATGCCTTAGTGCTTGATGTCTACAGCTGCTATGGGGCCCCTAGTGCTGGGAAGCACGCCACATAATGTTGTTGGGCCCCGGGCCCTTAGTGCTCAGAAGCACATCGCATAATGTTGCTGGGCCCGCTAGGTATATTCGATATGGTGAGGTGCCTGCAGAGCAAGGATGATCCTATCTCAGGCCACCCAGCCTCTAGCTCATATGGAAGGCAAACCATCAAAAGCAGTCTATCCTAAGTTGAAAAAGGACCCTTATCAGATGTGCAAAGGAAGGGGGTCCAGAGACTATGTGGTAATAAATTAATTTTTTTGTGCAAGTTTACAGCAACCACTAGAGATTGAGCAAGGTATTACAGCAGGCAGTGTTGCCAAGATGCTGGAGATTATGGGGGGATATTAAGACCCCATAAGCAGATGATGGATATGAAGTTGCAAGCGCAGTATGACATCCCATTCATGAAAATCTCAGGCTGAGAAACTGGAATGGGTGATGGAAGAAGCACCTCTTTATGTTTTACGGTGTCTTTCAGGATCTCTCAGGCATGTCTGAACCTAGATACTTGGTCAGTTACTGCATATGACTGCCAAGATAGCATGGCCCTTCCGCAATCCAAAGAAAATATTGCAGGTTGGCACCTCACAGATGCAACTGCATCCATCCAGCTTGGTAAGCCACTAATAATGCTGTAAACATACTGCTCATTGTTGCCAAGATTGCACAGCCCCTCCAAAGCCCAAGAAGGATATTGTAGATTGGTAACAACCCTTGCAAATCAGGAATGTTAATACATGCCGTATATTATCCAGTGCCAGTCAAAGCAGGGTATGCTTCATGCAGTAATAATGGAAGGGGAATATGGTATCTCTGAATTAACTGACCTCCAAGAGAGACATCAAGCATGTATTTTAAACATAGATGAATTATACATTGCATATATGGGGCTGAGCTATAGGCATAATGGAGATTGTTGGAAAAACAAACAAACACAGGAGTGCTGGTCCCAGAAAGCATAAGCATTGCAATCTAGCATGACATTGCTAAGGAATATCAACAACCACCGTATAATGCCTCTACTACTCCCTCAGTGGCAGCCCACTGCCTCGGAGAACTAATTTCGCTGAAAAAAAACCACCATCCCATCAGTGTGCTTACCTGTGGCATCAATCGAAAACAGCCCATTCTGTTAAGGAAGTATGATGTTACGATCCTGCCCGTGGACCCCATCCCGCGAGCAGGCCCTCCACTTACCCGACATGCCAACCGACACTGCAGGGTTCCTTCTTGTGGCATAGGCCGCTTCCTGACCGTGCTGCCTCCGCGGCATGGAGCCGCCACCCGAGGTCTCCTATGCGCCCCTGTAGCCGCCGCCGCTGACTCCACTCTCAAGCGGCAGGGAGCCACCTCTGCTGTCTCCTTCATCCTTGTGGAAGGATGGGCCGCTGCTGATGCTGCCTAGTGGCAGGGAAGCTACTATTCCTCATCTCCATGGCAAGAAGCCACCCCCAGCTTGGCTCTCCCTTGTGGCAGGTCACTGCTGTAGTCCTCTGCTGCCTTCCAGCTCTCTTTAGGCATGGGTGCGTGCCTCTCCTCTTCATTTAAAGGGCCAGCGGCGGGAAAAGTCCCGCAGCCCTCAGTAATGACATCATCCATCCTTGCCTGGATCAGCCATATAAAAGGGCTCGGCTTCATTCCTTCAGGGCCTTTGGATCTGGTCTGCACAGTGGTCTGTGGTCTTCTTCCAGGTCCAGGTCCTCTGTGGTCTTCCTGTGCCTTGATGGATCTTTGTTCCATGTTCTTCATGTTCCTGAACTTCTTCACCTTGATGTTCCTGGTCTTGTCCCTCATCAGAGATCCTCCGTCACTTGTTCTGTGTTCCTGTTGTTCCAGATGCCCTGATGTCCAGATGGCCTGATGTTCCTGATGTTCGATGTTCCAGCCCTGAATCCGTCTTCCTCATCTCCAGCTCTTCGTCCAGTTCGCAGGTTCCTCATCTGTCCACCTTTCCTGGCATGCCACCATCATGGTCTGTGACCAGCCCATGGGGGGCTGTGTAGGGCACCTTGTGGTACAAGGCCTTCTTCTCGTCTGCAGTGCAAGCCTCTGGAAGACTCCTGTTTTTAATGCCAGCTTCTGAATCCTGAGTCTTGAATCCCATCCCAGTCTTCGGAGTTCCTTGTGTCTGCTTCTGTCCATGCCTAAGACTCTGCCAGAACCTGCTTCGCTTCAGTGTGGTCCGTGACCAACCATAGGCGGCTATGTAGGGCACACCCCGGTGCTGGCCTCTCCTGAATATTCGTCATATCCTGGTTTCAAGTTCCAATGCTTCATCTGGAGTCTGCTTCGCCTTCAGCGTGGTCTGCAACCAGCCATGGATGGCTGTGTAGGGCCACTGCAATGCAGCACATACCCAGTACTTTCTCCTGAATCCTGAACCCTTGCCTGAAATCTCCAAAGTAACCTGAGTCCTTGACGGAGTCTTCTGAACAACCTGAATCCTTGTCCGAGTCCTCTGAGTATCCTAGATTTCGTCTGAATCCTCTGAGCATCCTAGTCTTTGTCTGAGTCCTTTGAGTAACCTGAGTCTATGTCCAAGTCTTCTGAATATCCTGAGTCTTCATCTGAATCTTCTGAATATCCTGAGTCTTCGTCTGAGTCTTCTTGTTCCTGCCCTCAGCCTCCGTATGGCCTCACGCACTCGTCGTTCCCAAACGGCGGGTCTGGAAGGGCTATCAAGTGGCCAGAGGGCTACTCTCGAGACCAGCATTGCATTGCTGGGTCTCATTGGTGCGTGTAGGTCCAGTGGAGGGCTGAGCCTGCCTTGCTCCTGTTCCAGTTGTTCCTTGCCTTCTTCAGTCCAGCCTTGTTCCTGCTCTTCCTGTGCTGGTACTCTCTCACCTCCCATGGTGTGCATCTTGGGACTCCTCCCTGACCCGTCCCATGGTCGAAGGGCTCACAATCTCCCTCGAGAAAGCAACCACGCCTCCATGACTCGCAACATATGAGATGCCTTCACTAGCTTAAGTGATTCCTGGGAACAATCCACCAAATTGCCTAGGGTTGGGTCTGGAGCCTTGCAATAAGAATTCTAGTTACCATTATATAGTGTAGGTTTGAAAGAGCTGTGGGATCTTGCGCTGCACTTACAGTCATATTAACAAACAGAGATTGTACTCTGAAAACTGGGAGATGGTGACATGCCCATAATATTACAGGGTCCTTTTCAAACTCTCTGATAACTGTAATTAAAATTTAAATTATAGATGTGATTTACATGTAACTCAACCATGAAACATGTAACAGAAGGATAAATATACGCAATTCATCAATTAGTCATTATCTTAGAATTCTTTGTAACCGGATCATTATTGGCACTTTTTTAATTTTAACTTTTTAAATTTTAACTTTAACTATTTGTTATATTATTTGTGCCTATTTTGCAAACCGTTGTGATGGTAAATAACTTAACGACGGTATAGAAAAGATTTTAAATAAAATAAATAAATTTCAACCAAGCTCCTCTAAAGCTTGCCTATCTGCACTAGAAAGTGGACCAAGGATGAATGCCCAAACACACTGAATCCACCTGCCAGAATGAGGAAATTAGCCAGCATCAATGCACATAAGCTATGATGCAGCTTTATTAAACATTTGAAGGAAAATTGTACTTCCTAGAATCACAAGTCTTGGAAGGGAAAGTGGCGTGAAGCAAGTACTGTTGGAGACCGTCACATAAAAAAAAACGTCCTATAAAGATTTGAATTATGTCCCAGTCTTGCACAGCTGGAGTGCTATTGATAAAAGAACACATGAAACTAGCTCTTCACTGTTCTCAACCACAGGAACACTTAGAAAACACATAGGCACTAGAGGATGCAGCAGTCCTCTCCAAAGGGAGATTTTAAAGCCATATTGGACAATCACTGAGAGATGGAGTTCCCGGTGGCAGACCGAGGAGCCTCCACCATTATGGTGTAGATAAATGTATGAGTCAACTCATCCCTGGGACTGCTAGCCATAATCATAGGGTACCTAAAGACTGAGTGTGCCAAATAATGAATAACTTACAGGCCGATACAGTAAAGCGCGGCCGCGGTTACCCTGCTTCTAACCCACTTTTTACCCACAATTTGGCCGCGTAAGTCCAACCCGCGATTCACTATCCCTTTTAACCCATCCTTTCCGCTTCTTTAAATCAACAGGTAACCCTTTCCGCCCGCGGCATGTATATGGCATGTAAATGATCGGATTAGCTATTCCCTCCCATACAGTAATGTGCGCCCCGATTATCACCTGTTTAACCTGCTAATTTACCACCTACCCTTACCCCTGCGTTAGTGTGGAGCGTCAGGTCAGAGAGATGAAATTTCACGGCAAACGACCCCCTTACCCCCCAGGACAAGACCTTTAGAGGAGCCATGATCGGGCAAACTTTCCCCCAGCCCCCGCTCACCTGGCCTGGTCGCGTCCATGGGTGCCGGTCTCCCGTGTGGGCACGCTGACAGCTCCGGAGCAGGAAGGAAGGACCTGTTGTTCCAAGCATAACCTAAACTCTTGCCTGCCCAACCTAAAATCCAATGCACCGGGAAAGCCACTCTTCAGATCGCGACTAATCCGATCACTGGAAGGACGAAAGATTTTTTTAAGCGTCCCAGTTCCTCTCTTCGCTGTATCAATGCATTCTCCTTTCCACTGCAATGCGAACAGTATTCTGAAAAATAACTTTCAAACCCAGGGTGGTGGAGCATTGTTGTGCTTGATAAAACCTGCACTCAACAGGATCGGGCAAACTTTCCCCCAGCCCCCGCTCACCTGCCCTGGCCGCATCCATGGGTGCCGATCTCCGGAGCAGCCCCAGTCCTCTCTCCTCTCCTCCCGGGGGCAGCCGGCGGTGAGAGCGCGAGCGGCTTCAGCAGCCTGGGGCGGATCGGGCGCTCCCCATGCGAGGCGCGGCTTCCAGCAGCCCTCGCAGGCGAAGGTGCATGAGCGCATGAACGCTGAGCACCCGGCTGGATGTCCGAGGTCACGGCGTTTGCTCATTCACCATCGCCGGTGAGGGCTGCTGGAAGCCGGGCCTTGCATGGGGAGCGCCCGATCCGCCCTGGGCTGCTGAAGCTGCTCTCGCTCTCGCCGCCGTCTGCCCCCGGGAGGAGGGGAGAGAGGACTGGGGCTGCTCCGGAGACCGGCACCCATGGACACGGCCAGGGCAGGTGAGCGGTATAGAGCGCTGTATAGCGCTCTATACAGTAAAATGGATTGTGCTTCATGAACACTTCTTGGACGCACTTTGGATGCGGCTTGCATTTGCATGCCATTTAAATACTGTATCGAGCGGTAGGTGATCCGAACTGTGCGCGCGGCAAACGAGCGGGTGCCCGGCACTACCGCACTCTTTCTACCGCGTCCTTACTGTATCGGCCTGTATCTGACTAAAGGCTGACAACGAATTCCAACAGCATTGCCCATGCCAAGGCGCCAGACCAGTGCATGCTGTTGAAAGACCAGGCAACACATGTGATACTCCAAGCATGGGTCCATCAGATAACTGGTGCCTCATGCCATAAATGACCCGCTAAGGGAATCAATAGTGACATGCAAGTACTTGAGGTGGATCCCTTGGAACTGCTTAACTCACAAATCCGGTAATACTTGATTATTAGCTGAGAAAATTGAGTTTTGCATAACATTAAAGCACATGAGTATGCAGCAATTTATTTCAAAGATGACCTTCCCTGAAGGCAAATCTGCATAATACAGTGATACATGTTTGAAAGACGGGATCAGTAATGTAGCCAATCAGCTCACTCCAGAACTGAAATCTGGAATTGTATGGGTGTCAGAAGACCCAATGCACCCAAAATAATAACAAATAACTTAGCAACCAAAAAGCTGTGAGAATTTTCTAAAATCATCAATGCAGTAGAGTGATGACCTGTGCAAGCTGTCTGAAGGCTGATCGACACATGCACTACTACTAGGAATGACTCACAGCAGGTGAAAATTGCCTGGGTGCCATAAATGATCTGCTATGATAAGAAAGAATTTCACCCAGCAAATGCTGACATGCAAACATTGAAGGTGAAGCCCCTGGAATTACCTAACCTAGAAGTCTAACAGTGATCGATCATTAGCTGAACAAACAGAGGCAATATGCAAAGAATTGTTCAAGAAACTGCAGAAGCTTTAACCTGAGAAATATTGTTGTATTTGATTAGCATGCCTTATCCCTGTCGGCTGCCATGTGCAATAGGGATGTGAATCGTGTCCTCGATCGTCTTAACGATCGATTTCGGCTGGGAGGGGGAGGGAATCGTATTGTTGCCGTTTGGGGGGGTAAAATATCGTGAAAAATCTAAAAATCGTGAAAAATCTAAAAATCTAAAAATCGCAAAACCGGCACATTAAAACCCCCTAAAACCCACCCCCGACCCTTTAAATTAAATCCCCCACCCTCCCGAACCCCCCCCAAATGAGTTAAATAACCTGCGGGTCCAGCGGCGGTCCGGAACGGCAGCGGTCCGGAACGGGCTCCTGCTCCTGAATCTTGTTGTCTTCAGCCGGCGCCATTTTCCAAAATGGCGCCGAAAAATGGCGGCGGCCATAGACGAACACGATTGGACGGCAGGAGGTCCTTCTGGACCCCCGCTGGACTTTTGGCAAGTCTCGTGGGGGTCAGGAAGACCCCCACAAGCTGGCCAAAAGTTCCTGGAGGTCCAGCGGGGGTCAGGGAGCGATTTCCCGCCGCGAATCGTTTTCGTACGGAAAATGGCGCCGGCAGGAGATCGACTGCAGGAGGTCGTTCAGCGAGGGTTCCGGCGCCTCGCTGAACAACCTCCTGCAGTCGATCTCCTGCCGGCGCCATTTTCCGTACGAAAATGATTCGCGGCGGGAAATCGCTCCCTGACCCCCGCTGGACCTCCAGGAACTTTTGGCCAGCTTGTGGGGGGCCTCCTGACCCCCACGAGACTTGCCAAAAGTCCAGCGGGGGTCCGGAAGGACCTCCTGCCGTCCAATCGTGTTCGTCTATGGCCGCCGCCATTTTTCGGCGCCATTTTGGAAAATGGCGCCGGCTGAAGACAACAAGATTCAGGAGCAGGAGCCCGTTCCGGACCGCTGCCGTTCCGGACCGCCGCTGGACCCGTAGGTTATTTAACTCATTTGGGGGGGGTTCGGGAGGGTGGGGGATTTAATTTAAAGGGTCAGGGGTGGGTTTTAGGGGGTTTTAGTGTGCCGGCTCACGATTCTAACGATTTATAACGATAAATCGTTAGAATCTCTATTGTATTGTGTTCCATAACGGTTTAAGACGATATTAAAATTATCGGACGATAATTTTAATCGTCCTAAAACGATTCACATCCCTAATGTGCAAATTAGAAATTTGGGTTTGGAATACTCCATTGCAAGTATATATGCTTGATCTGGCATGCCTGAGTAGGTCTGTGGCACAGGGGTAGGATGGGCACTCTTAGAATAATCTCAGAATTGAAGGGGTTGCAAATGCTATCTAGGTCTTGTCAGTACTGCAAACACTTATGGCACAGGTGTGCAAGGCACCAATGTTCACGTGCCAAAACGGACTAGCCACAAATGATGGATGACAATGGATTTACCCTGCACAGGGATCAAATATGTTTGAGACATTAAAGATCCACAATGTCTTCCATGTATCGCTCCTCAGACTGGAGGCACTCTCATGGCCCTCTAGGGCACCACCCAAAACAGAGGATGTGTACCAATCAATGGAGATACAGGATATGAAGTTCAAGAAGTGTTGGACTCCCGCTACAGGAGCAAGAGGATCAAGTAATTCCTTTCATGGAAGAACTGTGGACCGGAAGAAAATTCCTGGGCACCTGGCTCCAAGATCTTGGATTAGAAACTTTTAAGAGATTTTTCACCAACAGATTCCCAGGAAACCCAAAGCCTCAGGGAGGGAGCCGCAAAATGTCACACCTACTTCTCGGAGGCTCCTGGAAATCTCCCAACATGCTTCGAGAGGCGGCCCACTGCTCACTGACACAGCAAAACACTGATGACCTTCCTTGCGGCCGACACTGCAGACTCCAGCCAACAAACTGCTCCCTAGGCATGTGCACCCCGAATCTTGGCTTCCTTAAAGGGCTAGGGATGGGAAAAGATCCTCGGTGCCAGTTAATGACATTATGGCTTAAGCCCTATAAAGGGCTCACTCATCCCTGGATTCAACGCCTCATCAACAGGTTCCACTACTCCAAGTAGTGCATGTTGCTACAGTGTCTTGTCTTCAGCCCAGCCTTGTCTTCAGTGTCTTTTTCTCCAGTTCTTGCATTGTCTTCAGTTCAGCCCCGTCTTCAGTATTCCTTACCTTTTGTGCTTCTCCTCACTGGACCTCCCTGCTTATTTATCCCTTCTTCCCTTCAGATACCTGGATTGACCTCAGCCTGACCTTGGATTACATTGACCACTGCCTGCTCCTTGATACGCCTGATCACTGCCTGCCTATGACATTATCCAAGGACCTCTGATTCTACTCACAACAGAAACCCCACCTATGACCTGCTGGCCCCATCACCCAAAGACTCAACCTGAGGGGAATGAGGACTGGTACAGGGAAAGCTCCAGCTGGGTCTCTGCGTTGTCTGGGTCTGCCTGCTGATGGTGGGAACCCGCAGGACTCCTCCTTGCAGGTTGCTCCAATCCAGCCTTAGCCTAAGGGTCCATGAAAGCAACACCACCAAAAGGAGGCTGGTAGGCAGACCAGCTAGCCCTTAAATTGTGCTCAGTGGCCCATCCCCCATACTCCACCCTTCCCCTGATTTGGAGGCATTGTACCTCTATGATTATGGCTTTCCCCTTAGCTGAAAGGGATTGACTCCTTGATACTTTTGAGGATGTCATGTCAAAACAATAAGATTCAGATTGTGTTACTTTGTAATGTAATAAATTCAAGAATTGCAACAAAGTACTAAAAGAAAAGGTGTTAAGGTTGGCAGATAATTTTTTTTTTTTTTTTTTTTTTTTTTACAAATTGGTACGACCAATCCAGAGATCAACTCTGGGGTCTATGGCATGTACCAGGAAAAATTCCTGGGCAGATTAGATGGGCCTTGTGGTCCTTATCTGCCAGTTTTGTTTCTGTGCTTGCAAATGCTTTAAAGTGGTGAATCTAGAAAAGGCACAAATTATGAATGCATCTTCTTCTGAAAGCAAAACCTGAGTCTTTATATACAATGTATTCCAGAAAAGGATACAGGTATTTACACTCCTGATTTCATTAAATTTCTATACCAGTCTTTCCAACCTATAAAAGAAAACCATGAAATTGCAGTCATTAGAAACAAGTTAGCTTGTGAAGGGTCATTGCCTAGTATTAGTTAAAAAACAGTTTCAGAAAACCCTTATACATACAGTGATAATCCTGAATTTATTCCTTTGTTGTTAGCTAATGACAATATAACAGAGTTTTACCTGAATCACATAAAGGAAGGAGAGTTAGAATCAGGTGATGAGGAAGAGGATTTGTCTATTTCATAAGGAGGACATTTCTGCTTTAATAGCACAGGTTGCATCAGCTCTTAGATTATCAGAGGATACCATTGAGGAAAGTCCAGTCTGGGATCCAATCTTGAGAAGTTCAAAAAAGGAACATGCCACTTTCCCTTTACATTCTGAGCTAAGGATATGTTTTATTCAGAATGGAATGCCCCTGAATCTGGTTACACTTTTTCTCTTCAGGTTACTATATGCTCCAATTATGTTTCTAGTAGGGATGTGAATCGTTTTAGGACGATTAAAATTATCGTCCGATAATTTTAATATCGTCTTAAACCGTTATGGAACACAATACAATACAGATTCTAACGATTTATCGTTATAAATCGTTAGAATCGTGAGCCGGCACACTAAAACCCCCTAAAACCCACCCCCGACCCTTTAAATTAAATCCCCCACCCTCCCGAACCCCCCCCCCCAAATAACTTAAATAACCTGCGGGTCCAGCGGCGGTCCGGAACGGCAGCGGTCCGGAACGGGCTCCTGCTCCTGAATCCTGTCGTCTTCAGCCGGCGCCATTTTCCAAAATGGCGCCGAAAAATGGCGGCGGCCATAGACGAACACAATTGGACGGCAGGAGGTCCTTCCGGACCCCCGCTGGACTTTTGGCAAGTCTCGTGGGGGTCAGGAGGCCCCCCACAAGCTGGCCAAAAGTTCCTGGAGGTCCAGCGGGGGTCAGGGAGCGATTTCCCGCCGCGAATCGTTTTCGTACGGAAAATGGCGCCGGCAGGAGATCGACTGCAGGAGGTCGTTCAGCGAGGGTTCCGGCGCCTCGCTGAACGACCTCCTGCAGTCGATCTCCTGCCGGCGCCATTTTCCGTACGGAAAATGGCGCCAGCCATACGCGTATGGCCGGCGCCATTTTCCGTACGAAAACGATTCGCGGCGGGAAATCGCTCCCTGACCCCCGCTGGACCTCCAGGAACTTTTGGCCAGCTTGTGGGGGGCCTCCTGACCCCCACGAGACTTGCCAAAAGTCCAGCGGGGGTCCGGAAGGACCTCCTGCCGTCCAATCTTTTTCGTCTATGGCCGCCGCCATTTTTCGGCGCCATTTTGGAAAATGGCGCCGGCTGAAGACGACAAGATTGAGGAGCAGGAGCCCGTTCCGGACCGCCGCTGGACCCGCAGGTTATTTAAGTTATTTGGGGGGGGGTTCGGGAGGGTGGGGGATTTAATTTAAAGGGTCGGGGGTGGGTTTTAGGGGGTTTTAGTGTGCCGGTTTTTCGATTTTTCGATTTTTCGATTTTTAACGATGTTCCGGCGAGGGATGGGGTTCGGGAGGGTGGGGGATTTAATTTAAAGGGTCGGGGGTGGGTTTTAGGGGGTTTTAATGTGCCGGTTTTTCGATTTTTTCGATTTTTCGATTTTTAACGATTTTTAACGATTTTTCACGATATTTTACCCCCCCAAACGGCAACAATACGATTCCCTCCCCCTCCCAGCCGAAATCGATCGTTAAGACGATCGAGGACACGATTCACATCCCTAGTTTCTAGGGCATTGCTTCGTTTGTTACAACAACTTACTGATGATGAAAAAGCGGCTAAACTAGAGTCCGCAGCAGCTTATCTGATAGCTTATATGATATGCTTAGGCTTTCAGCCAAGTCTTTAGGTCTATCCATGGGAGCCAGAAGACTTATATGTCTTCAAAGTTGGGCAGTGGATTCAGTTTCATAATCTAGGCTGAGTAGGTTATCTTTCAGAGGCAAAATGCTATTTGGAGAATTAGATAAGCTTATGAAAGGCTTTGGAGAAGCAATGATTCACAAACTACCAGAAGACAAATCAAGACAGTTTTTCTGCATTAATCGCAGTAAGAATTTATTTTCTGTAGATAGAAGATCACATTCTGCTAATCATAATTTTCAACAATCTTACAGGACAAGGAGTACAGTTCATTCCTTTCATGGAGCCAAAAGACCAAATACAAATGAACCTTGCCCAACTGATTCCAATCTGCACAATGAAATACAAGGGATCCATTCTTTACAATTTCCAATTGGTGTGGATCCAAATAACATCAGACCAATGGATTTTAAAAATTATCCATTTTGGATACTCCCCACAATTTTTGTTTCCATTAAAAGATGATTTTTTGCCATCCCAGGTAGGCTCCTTATAAAAGCTGCGAGCAATTCAGGAATCACTGAAAAACTTGATAGTTCCAGATTTATTTATTTATTTATTTATTTGTTTGTTTGTTTGTTTGTTTGTAGAGTTTTATATACCGTTATTCGGTAGAGCCATCATAACGATTTACAAAATATGCAATTATACAGAATATGCAATTAGCATACAATCAAATGGAGTTAACATGGTAGTTGGGAACAGTAGAGTATTGTGAACAGTAAACATTTTTTCTTAGTAGTTGAATAACAGAATAGTGAGGAGAACATTTTCAATGAACTTAATGAATCAAGTGAGAGAGCAGGGAGGGGTGAAAAAGGAGGGTACATCAGGAGAGCATGAAGAGGAGGATTATGCTTGTGAGTTCTGTTGAGGGCTGGGATGATCAGGTGTCAGACAGTTAGAATAGAGTTTGCGGAATAAAAATGTTTTTAGGTCTTTTTAAAATGTTTTCACGATGTGCTAGGTCCTCAGTTCTTTGGGTAGGGTGTTCCAAATTTTGGGGGAGGCAATGGAAAATGCTCTTTCTCATGTAGTTGAAAGATGAGCATCTCTTAAGGTGGGGATGTTTAAGAATCCTGCGTTGTTAGAGCGTAGGTTTCTTTGTGGGTTTTGGGGGGTTACGTTTAAGCCTTTTAGTCCATGAAGATCATCATTTAGGATTTTATGAATGATGGTCATTGATTTGTAGGTAATTCGTGCCACCATAATATATTAGTTCAAGCTTGGCCAAAAAACATCACTCTAAATGTTTTTGCTCCATAGCCATTGATGTGTCGAGTCATAAAGAAAATAGAGAAGGAAAAGGCATTGGTAGTTCTTATGGTACCAGACTAGCTAAGAAGATCATGGTATGCGGATCTGAAGTGACTAATGATAGACGAGACATTATGCCTACTAGCATTAAAAGGGCTATTACACCAAGGACCTATAGAAATGGATGACCCTTCTCCATACTTATGGCTTGGCTACTGAGAAGGTGAAACTAGTCAACAAAAGTTACACACCTACAGTGTTTAAAACTATGTTACATTCTAAAAAAAACTTCTACTATTCTGTTATATATAAGAGTTTAGAAATGTTTCAAATCCTATTGTTTAGAAGCTGGATGTTCTCCATGGCATGCTCAAATCAGAGATATACTAGCTTTTCTACAGAGGTTTAGACAAGGGTTTGGCTCTAAATGATTTAAAAGTACAAATAGCTGCTCTTTCCTCATTCAGAGGAAAAATTAACGGTTCCTAAATGACTTTGCACAAAGACTGTTCACTTTTTATGCAGCGTTAAAAGATTATATCCTCTGCATAAGCCAGATTTCCTGCAATGGAATTTAAATTTAGTGTTATCAGTCTTATCAAAGTCTCCTTTTGAACCCTTAAAGCAACTCTCAAGGATCTCATTTTAAAAACAGTCTTCTTAGTTGCAATAACATCTGCCAGAAGAGATTCAGAGATACACTTACTTTCATGTAGACCTCTGTTTCTCAGATTCACAAAACATCTGGTAATTTTAAGACAGGTACCCTTCTTTTTACCAAAGGTAGTCGCCACTTTTCATTTAAACCAGAGAATAGTCTTGCCTTCATTTTCTAAGAGTGACTGTAAGGGTTCCTTATGGGCACTTCATTTACTGGATCTTAAAATATGTATCTGTCAATACTTATATGTTATAACACAGAAGGGTAATGAATCCCACACCATTAATATATCGTACCCACAAAAAATGGTGTTCTTTTGAAACTTCAAAATACATCATAATAAGTAACTTAAATACATACAACACACTGATATTAAAAACCATCCACTCTAATATTGTACAACCCAATTAGGACCTAGTGTCAACAAACAAAAATAGTCATCTTCCTCAGGGGACCTACCCAATTAAAAATACCCTGAATCAAAGTACACCCTAATCATACAAAATAGCCCCACTTTCAATACAACGTTAAATTCCAATATATTATTTCACAATAATTTGTAAGATCTAAATACAATGTCTTTTACATTTCACAATAAATTGTAAAGCGTAAGTACAGTATCTCTTGTATTGATGCATTCATATAATACCCGAATGTCTTCGCTAACTCTTTCCACCACAACACTCTCAAACACACCTTATAAATGGATCATAATCCCTATAGCGTCACTGTAAGGTCTTCACCATCAACATCCGAACTCGCGATTCTATGGCAAAAAAAGCCGACGCATACATATCGTCAACTTAAATTGCATATGGAGCCTCCCAATTTAGTCACACATATATTTAAGTAGTCTCACAAAGTTCACAAATTTTTCTACTGCCACTCCAAAACCAGCGATCAACACTCTAAAACAGAATCCCTCAAAACAAGCTGACGCTTGTAGGATTCTATTGATGACATACTTGATATTTAAAAAAAAAGAATGACCAACTCTGCCTCCAATGTTGGATGAGGGGAATATACCTACATGTTCTTTCTGGTGTGCAGAAGAAAAGGAAAGGAAGTTAGGTAAGTAATAATTTCACCTTTGTCTCTCTACTAATTTCTGATCATACTAGGGAGGGAGGGGAGGCTGTGAGACAAGCTTCACTGAGAACCTAAGCAAAAACTGCATCCTAATAACTACAACTCATTATAAACAAATCATAACTGTATTCTCTTTCTCATAAGGGATTAATTAACTCTGCATGCTCCATTGAAATGACTTCTGCAAAACTATTCTTGACTACCTGACCCAGAGCATTGCTCTACCTCTCTGTGGGGAAAGGGGAGATGCTGGGGGCAGTTTGGTTAAACTTGTGCATCAGGATTTCATTTTAAATCCTAATGCCTTCTTTACTGCACATACTTTGCATCTGCAAAAGGCCAAACTATCCCTGCAGCACTGGCAGCTGTGGGGTTTTCAAAAGGGAAACCCTATAAATTGGCTACCCACATCCACTGAAAATTACCTTCCCCTATTTATATCTTTTTTTTTCCACTTTAAGATAACAATCAAGTCAATACTTGAAAAATAAAAGAATACTAAGATACTATTCTTAAGAAAACATTACCAAAATAGAATACATACTCAGTATTTACAATAGTCCATCACAGATGGAAGATTCAAGACTACATTACTGTAGAAAATGTCAGCACTACAAATATAAAGTAATTATTATATTGGAACATTCAACTGTGTAACGCATAATATTTATTAATTTATTAATTACTCAGACTAGGGACAATCAGAGTTTATTATAATCAGAACATTGACTCATTCAGTTTGTCTAATAGAGATTTTATTTTTAGCAATTAAAATATAATTGATTGATATTACAATCATTTAGGTGATTTATAAAGTTAGATGCAGTTTCACAGTTTGCAAAGTAGCACTGTAGCTTAATGACTGCAAGTTTGCACAGGTTTCATTCAGAGCATTCACAACTATCTACCCCAAACTAAAGGTAACTTCAGACCTCTTAATTAAAAGTTTGTTCTCTCACCATGCTGGCATATCACAACTGAAGGATATGGGTAATTTTTCTCTCTGTGATAACCTCTGCATCTGTGCTGTTCTGGAGGCTTAGCAGCTAGGTAAAGGCATCCCGGGTCAGCATCTCTTCGCCTCGGAGATCGGGCAGAGATGCAGGCAGGCTGGCAGATTTCTTCTGGCCCTGAGATCTAGTTCATTGGCATTCGATGGGAGCTATCTGATGGTTGCTCCTTTGTGTGCTTCTTGATGGTGGGAACCTTGGTGGGAAATCCAGTTCTTTGTTTTACTTAACTTTTATAGAAGTGAACATACGTAATCCACATACAGTCAATGCATCTGGATAAGGGCCAAGCTCAGCTCTCTGCATGGGAGTTTGACACTTTTTAAAATAAAAGTAAAAGTTCATATTAGCATAGAGAACTGCATAGTCTCAAACGGACATTAGTAGCATGGGGTCTGTTTAATGTTTGGGTACTTGTCAGGTACTTGGACTTGGATTGACCACTGTTGGAGACAGGAGGACCTTGGTCTGACCCAGTATAGCCTATCTTATGTGCTTATGACATTAGAAATAAGAGAACTCCAATTAGTATCAAGGCTCTTTTTTTAAGCAGAGCTAAGGCCAACAAAATTGCGACAGTGTCAAGGATGTGTCTTTTTACAACTTGGGCATTCTTTCCTGCAGGCCTGAGTTTGTCAGTCCCAGCACATATAGGAGAATGTCCATAATGCTTTGCAAGCTCCTTTTAAGATATACGTAGAAAATGCTAACCTGAACTGCCCTTACATTACATAGAGGGGAAAAATGTTAGAAGAAAAAAGAAAAATTAGGAAAATTAACACGTGCCATCTACAACTATAATAAACAAAACAGAGACTGCCAACTTTAAACAGCCCCATCGTCTCCCCCTCCCACAAAATGACACAAATCAAGAAAAGACTGCAGCTGAGCAGGTTCATTAAAAAAAAAAACAAAACCTCAAATAAACCCCCCAAAAAACCCATAAGAAACAGTTTGCCATGTAATTTAACATTTTCAGGGATCTCTAATAACAAAAAGGTTCCAAGGGCAATGAACTCCTGACGCATATCCAAAAACGTTTTCCTGCACTGGTGAGTGTTTTTACACACACTAGGAAAGACCCAGATCCTACCACCAAGAAATCACAATTTTGAAAGAAGCAACGCATAATAGATTCCTTGTCCTGCTCAAAAACAGATGACACCAACAAGGAGGAAAACCGCTTTGACACATTTTCTTGAGATCTTTCCAAAACAGCTGTTAGATCCATGCTGTCACTGACAAACCAGAAGCAGCTGTAGCTAACTTCTCCTCCGAAACCTTTGTCCTTCCAGCAAATAATAGACTTTATTAACAGGAGGTATAGCATCTTCAAGAATCTTGAGAGACTCAAGTAAACATGCATTTTTTAATTTTTTTATACATCTTGTATTTCGCAAATTCATAAGATTCAGCATGTGGAAAAAAAAAAAGGGTTCAAATCTGGACAAACTAATCTGGGACGAGCATTTAGTTAAATTCAGAATGCTTGCTCGGGAATCGGGATTTACAGTTGGGGCAGCAAGGACAGCCAGAGCCGATGTCACCTTTTTCAACAAGTTGCCCGGGCAAGATGACCCAACTGCATTGTTTAAAGTGAAGAAAGTGTGCCAAGCTTTGAGTAGAGGAGGGAGGCAGTCGAAGCCCCCTGCCTGTCGGTAGGCCCATAGTACACCAAATATCAGTGAAGGTGTGGGAGGCAGCGGTACACGTTTGCCTCTCATCTTACAAAACAGCATTCTTTAAGGGAGCCTTTTCACTGTCATTTTTTGCAGTGTTGAGGGTTGGTGAGTCAGTGCAGCCAAGAAGGCAGGCAAGAGCTGTAGGCTAAGGATCGGGATATCTAAATCGGACCAGGGAGGAAAAGGTGTTTGGGTTAATTTGCATGAAGTGGCAGGTGTAGTGACCTGCCCAGTGGCTAATACAAGCATAGGAGCCAACTTTTGAAAAGGATTGGCGGGTGCTGATCTCAACACACTGCCCCCAGCAAAACAGAGAATAAACAGATCACAGTGGGTTATGAGTATGACCGAGCAGCCTGTATTTAAATGTCTAGAGAGGAGCAGGTAATGTGAACGTGGGAAAGACTCCTGTGGCTAAAACAAATGCCAGGGAGGCACTCAAAGTTCCACAATTCCAATTCATCCTCCCCAGTCTCATCCCTCCTGCTCCATCCCCTCCTCCCCCCCACCCAACCAGCCATTCACATCACTTTCTCTCTCCTGCCACCACCATACATCCTCAACCTTCCTTTTCTCACATTTTCCTAATGTTACTTCGCTACTCTCGTCATTCTCCTCCTGCTGCATGGGAATACTCTGAATTTTATATCTGGGGAGGGGCTCTACGCTCTACATCCCTTAGAATGCTCTGCCACCCCCATTTCCCACTGACCTGTTCCCCTCCCAGTTCTTCTTCCCCTCCCTGCACTCCCCAGCAGGTTTCTCCTCAGCCCTCCTTAGCCAGCTGCCCTCCTCTGCAGGCTTGGTTCACCCATCCCTTCACTGATTCCCACCCCTCACCGGCATGTAAGTTTTTCTTTCGTTGGCAGGCTCCACTCACCTTTCCCCTCCTCTACAAGCTTGGATCAGTTCCCTGCTTTGCACTTCCTGAGCCCAGGCACTATTTGTTTTCTGGAACTATCCCTGCCTCCTCCCGGCACTCACAAGATTCCAGTCCAGAGCCAGCTCCATGCCTGCAGTCACATAAGGGAATTCACTACTTGCATGTCTTGAGTCCTAGTAGCTCAGCAGTTAATATCTCCCCAGCCCCAGGGCCACAGCTAGAGAAAACTGCTATCTCCTGTGTGATATAACAGGGGAATGTTATTATTAACTTTTGTAGCAAAGGGAGCAATGCACATCTCAATTCAAGCTCTGACCACAGCCTCTCTCAATACTGGATTTTGAGCTTATGTTATCACAGGCTACCACAACCTCCTCACCCTTCCCAGTCCTTCCAGAAAAATACCTTATTTACCCTGGTGAGTGCAGGGCTGTAATCAAGGGCTGATACCATCAGTCCCCCATCTTTGACCCTACCCAGCTGGCATGAAATCTTCACCAAACTTAAACAATGTTTCCAAACTTTGTATCTGCAGTTTGAATCTATTCTCTGTCTCTGCTGGCTCTTGGCTTTTTTTTCAGTTTCCTCTCTGCCTTAGACCTTCCTTTTTCTTTTAAAGCTTATTTTCTAGTCTCCCTGTTCTTTTTCATTTTTATTTTTCCTCCATGTATATAATTCTTTCTATCTACCAGCTGTCCCTCCACAGCTCTATCTTCCCTCACCTCCTCCTGGTCTTACCCACTCTTGCCACTTCCATCTCCCTCATCAACTCTTCTCGTCTCTTCCTTCAATCATGATTTCCTCTCTTCTCAAAACCCTTTGCTTGGTGAACCTCCTCTATCAGCCCAACCCAGACCTCTCCACCTCTCTCTTCCTTTTAAAGTTCCCTTTACCTAACGACTCACCTCTGCTCCTCTTCTTATCTCAGCTCATGTCCTCTCTCCTAGCTTGCATTCCCTTTTCCTTCTCACAGCCTATGTTACCCCTCTGTCAGCCTTCTCTTCAATTGTCCATGCCCCCTCTCACCCTCACAGCTTGTCTCTACTCCTCTCCCTCAATTCTTCTCTTAGTCACTGTTTCCCTCACAGCTCCTCCTCTCCCAGCCAGTCTCCCCTTTACAACCAACTTCCAGCAGTTTTCTCAGCCCCTCTCTCACCCTGCTTCTAACTCTTCTGTCTCTCTTTTCCTTTCTAGCCCTTCTATCAGCAGCCTTCCCCATCTCCACTGCACCTCAGGATGCCTGTCTGTCCTAGACTGCTGCTGTTGCTCATGGGTCCCCCATTGGTCAGTCAGCCAATAGGCTGCAGGGGAAGGTGGGAACAGTAGCTAGGAGACAGAAGTGCAGTGTCTGCTCTCCCCAAAGCTCATTGGTCAGGCATTGCATAGCTAATGGACTGCAGGGGAGAGGCGGGAACAGTAACTAGGAGACAGAAACACTTCCTTCCTGCCTTCCCTAGCAGTGCTGCAACATCCAGCTCTCAGCTCTCAATATGCAGGAATGTGGGAGACAATATTGGGGGTGCTCAAGCACCCACAAAGCTGAGCTGGTGCCTCTGAATACAAGGGTCTTTCATGCAGTTTAGGAAAGGGGGAGGGATCACTTATGATTCCCAGTGACATGTCTGCCCTTTCCCGATTTCAATTTGTATCTGTTTTAATAATATGTCTCTGTCATACCTGTCAGTTTTTGGCACACATTCTGTTCACATTGCATCATCAACATTTGCAGTGTAGGAAGGTGCTTTGCTCCATAAACTAAAAAAGATTGGGAGGTGGAAACCAGGCAGATTCAGGAGTTACATCAGACCAAACAAAGTAATAATGACTTAAATTGCAGGGGCATGTATTAGTGTGTATGTGTGTGTGTGTGGGGGGAGGGGTAAGGGAATAGGGGGTGGTGTAGAGATGACGGTAACATAACCCCCCCTCCCACACACACACACACAAGAGTGACAGTAGTTGACCAAATCTGTTGGTTTGTGTTCCAGGCCAGCAGAAATATGTGTGGATATTTGTCTACTTGTATGTCTTCTAGGCAGGAAAGAGAGCATTAGTCAGGCCTCATGGGGAGCATTTAGGATTCACAGCATCAGAAGTTAGGATTCAGTGGATGGGAGACTGTGGAATGAAATGGTATCAGTTACTCCATGCAGCCAGGACAATACTGTCATTTGGTAGATTGATACAATTGGGATGCAATGATCGTATGGGATTAAAAGGTGTAGAGATTAGAATGATTTTGAGAATCAAGGAAGATATAGCCCAGGTTGTAGCATTATTCCCCAGCTGGAGAATTATATGGTCCAATATCACCCCAAGGAGAATATGGCAGTCTGACATGGAGATGAAGGATAACGAAATCAGCAAAGAGTCAGTTGGAAAATGTCCAAATCTGTTTCCCTCTTAGTTGACTTGGCTTTGAGGCATGACTTGACTTCTGTAAATTGCATGGGGCTCTACAGACCAGATGGTGTGTACCTCTCCGACATAGAAATGGACATACTATTGTGATCATCTCAGGACACAATTCAGGCAATCCTACAGACAGGGAATTAGCCTGCCACAAGTGGGGGAGCTAGGACAAGCAAGGGTGTTGTCTTATCTCTTGGCGAAGAAAAATCACAGATTGCAGGTTCGGCATGACTGTAACAAAACAGATAAAAGTAAATGGGCAATCAGTACTTTAATGCCCCACCAAACTGGTCCAAAATAGAAAAAAGTATTTTGTGCAGTTCAAGCTTAACCAAGCGAGAACTCAGTCGGGTTGTCTGGCAAGCTGTTTGCACAGGATATTAGAAGCATAACTACGTCCATCTGGCAAGTTATACAGGCCTCGTATCGGCTGGGCCTAACTGGCAAGCGTGCCAGCAGCTAGCGCTAAAATAAGAATGACTGTTAATTTGATGTAATAGTAACATTGTGTTTGTTCAAGCCGAACCTAGGAAAGCTAGTTAGTTAGGATGCATAAAATGTATTGTGTGCATGCTTTGATTATAAATAAAGCTTCAGCCAAAAATTCTTCCCCAGAGACTGCCACATGACAATTATCGGAAGCTGATGTGGGGGAAAGGGCGGGGTGCTGGATAGTTGTAAGTGAATTGGGGCTGTGTTGGGAGAGGTCTATGGTGCACAAGTTGCTGATAACAATGGCTTGACTGACTTTTTCTCTTTTGACATAAATATGTTGGAATCAAGCTTTTTATTTCCTGGGCTACCCAGCTTTAGATGCCCCCTGCCCCGTAAATGGACTTTAATCACATCATTGTTTCTTTTTTCCTTTATCCAACATAAGTATAGGTGTCACAGAAGAGGAAACAGCAAACGTGTATGCACAAACAAAAAGAATTCCCTCTAACAATAAGTGGGGACCTGCTCTCGTTTTTTGAACGTGTAATTGCGCAGGGTTTCCCATGCTGGTCTTATACATGTAATAACGTGATCAGCGTGAAAAACTTGCACTCACTAACTCGCACAAAAAAAAAACCTGCGGCAGGTTTTGTACCAGGGCATGAAAGTGGCATGGAGAGGAGGCAATTATCCATTTGTGGGCTATATAGGGAGCCAAGATAGCAGAGAAAACGATTAGCCTGGGGTGTTTAGCACCCGAGTCAGGGCAGGAGTTAAGTGAAAGCACCTGCCTGGAGGCGCCTACTAGAGCTTGCTGATCACGATCGCTCCTACCGCTTTGGCGGTTTTTGGTCCTAGTTCCGGCTAATGTCTTGATGTGCTTCCTTTTAGAAAAAAATTTTCAAAATAATCCTGCAGTATTGAAACTGAAACACTCCCCTGAAGCAGGATCCTTCAAAACACAGACCCATGTCAGGGATTCCACATTGGCAGAAAGATAATCTGCGAAGGACTTCCTGAAAGATGTTGGAATTTGCCTACAGATGACAAAAAAGATCTGGCTAAATACTCAGAAACATAGAAACAGAAATGACGGCAGAAGAAGACCAATCGGCCCATCCAGTCTGCCCAGCAAGCTTCACACTTTTTTTCTCATCTGTTACTCTTAGCTCTTAGTAACCTTAGGTTCTATTTCCCTTTCACCCCCACCATTAATGTAGAGAGCAGTGATGGAGCTGCATCCAAGTGAAATATCAAGCTTGATTAGTTGGGTAAGTGGCAGCATAGCTCTCTGCCATTGAAGCAGAGAGTAAAATATGCTGGATATGCGTGATATGCGTGAAGTATTAGTTTTTCTTCTCCCCTGCCGTTGAAGCAGAGAGATATGCTGGATATGCATTGAAAGTGAATTATGCCTTGAAGGTCACATTAACAATCAACAAATATTGAATAAGCCTAATAATTGGTAATACCTATAGCCCATGAACCCACCCCTGTTTTTTTGTTTGGTTTTTTTTAATTTGGAGATGGCAGCAGTGGCCAGTGGTTGGTGTTCCACCTTCACGGAGGTGTCAGATAAGTGTTTTATCTGCATATAAAAATAATTAGAAAATATGGGTGGTGTCAGTTACCAAGACCAGTGATTATGAATAAGGTAACAAAAGTAAATTCTTACTGGTAGCGCCTGTTATGAAGGTCTAACACATTTACTGTGTGAGGGAATTTTTTTTGTTTCTCCATAGTCATTTTCCTTTAGTATGTAGCCTGGTTATATTTATGTATATTGATTTATTTTTTTTCCTATTTTTACTATAATTGAAAATTGGTTGCTTTTCTAATCATTAATAAATAATAATAAAGTCTGATATTTAAGTCAACCAGTATTCAGGGTAAATTAAATAAAACTCCTTGTCTGATAAAATAATAAACTGCAACATTTGCTCCTGGTAATAATCTAAACCGCACATTTCTCTCTTATTTATCAACATTAATTTAAAAAAAGAATATTTCATTTCTAGAGCAAATTGCATTCTTGTGGGAAATCATCTCCAATCTTTTGGAACAAGTAATAGAATTGCAAAAGCCATCTTCATAATATTCTAATTCCTTTATTTAGATTACAATTTGTACTGTGTACCATAATTCTATTGAAAAGGCATACAATGTGGTATGAGTGGGGAATTTTAAAGAAGGAATTTAAAATATTTTAACCAAGATAGGATGTAGGGAGCAAGGTGGGGAAAGAGGAAACCAAGGCCTGTGCTGACACTGACCCCCAGAGGTCAACCAAAGAACAGAACTGGAAGTTTCTTTGTGAGAAATTGCACTTAGCCTTTGAAGTCATATATGGGGGAGGATGTGAGAGTCAGGGAGCTAGAGAGTGGACACTGCTGATTCTCCAATAAGAAAAAAATGGGAAGATGTCAGAAGACAGACATCATAGGTAAGAAGAAAATGGACATGGGATTTTAACTTAAGTCTATGAACACAGGGACCATATTGCTAATTGCTGCACTTACAATCACAATTGCATTGCATAGTCATGAATACCCTAAATGCTGGTTTTAAATTACAATTGAACATTTAGAAAATGCTACAAGGATCAAAGGAAAAAATGGCTAAAAATAACCATTTTGGGGAATTCAAGTAACTTGGGATTTTAAAAATATAAGCTAAGTACTTTTATTGTGTCTTGAATCTTGAAAGGTAGCTGAATAGAGAAATGAATTTGTGAGGTTAATTGGGACTTCAAAAATATACAAGCTAAGGGGAAGCTTTGTGAAGTTAATTGGGACTTTAAAAAATATACGTTAAACTGAAGTAAATTTGAGAAGGAAATTTTATATGCAAAGAAATTTTCACAAAAAATTCACTAACTGGCGATGATAATGAAAGTTTCTAGTGGCTTCAGGGAAACGTGGTGCATATAAAGGGGCAGATTTTCAAAGGCTACGTGTGTAACCTGAGAAAATCTGCCCCTGCACGCGCCGAGCCTATTTTGCATAGGCTCGGCGGCGCACGCAAGCCCCGGGACACGCGTATGTCCCAGGGCTTCAAAAAAGGGGCGGAAAGGGGGCATGATGGCGGTCCGGGGGTGGGTCTGGGGTGTGGCAGCGGTTCGGGGGTGGTCCGGGGCGGGGCCAGAATCCTCCTACACAGCGGCCTGTGCCGGGGGATGGCGAGCCAGTGCGCGCAAGTTACGCCTGCCAACTCAACAAAATAAGGTAGGGGGAGATTTAGGTAGGGCTGGGGGGTGGGTTAGATAGGGGAAGGGAGGGAAAGGTGGGGGGGACAAAAAAAAAGTTCCCTCCAAGGCCTCTCGGATTTCGGCCTTGGAAGGAACGGGGAAAGCCATCGGGCCTCCTCTAGGGCTCGGCGCGCGCAAGGTGCACATGCACCCCCTTGTGCGCGCCGACCCCGGATTTTATAACATGCATGCGGCAGCGCGAGCATGTTATAAAATCGGCAGTAGATTTGTTTGCGCCGGGTTGCGCGAACAAATCTATGCCCATGCATATTTTTTAAGATCTGCCCATAGGACTTTGCTGCTCCTTGAAGATCCTTCACATCTTAAAAAAAAAAAATTCTAATTCTAAATAATGTTTGCTCTGATCACATCTAATATACTGTAAATGTGAAAGTAGCATTTTTTAAAGTTATATTGCATATATTTTAAGCAGGTATTTGTGATTATTCAATGTTTCTGTTTTGACTAGTTTATAATATTCATTTTTTAAAAATAACCACACCAGGAAAGGTTTGTATCAAGAAACTAGGCATGATTTAACAACAGAGAGATTCAGAAGTGGTAACGAAATCACCAGATTGATAGAAAATAAAGTCACCCAAGAACACACAAAATACATTTTTTTAAAGAAAAGTATATAGGGACCATCATAATAAGCACTCCCGGTCCAAGAGCCTTCATTGCTTTTTTTGATCATCCATCCAAAGTTCAAATGTATTTTTTATATATTTTTTGCAAATAAAATAAAGAAGAACAAGCACTTATCTTTTATGAAAATCCCAGCAATTCCGACAAACGCTGTATTTCGAGGTAAAACCTCTGCCTCAGGGGATTAGCTTAAGTCACACCAATACTGAAATAAAAAGAGAGCATTAAACTTGAATACTAGCTCATAGCACAACAAGTAAACCAGCATCCCCACCACTCTTATAAAGTCCTGCTGTTCCATGGGCTCTAATTCAACCCTAAAAGCACTCCAAAATTTATATTGATCTGTTGTTTTAAACTGAACTGCTGATTGGTTGTATCCCAAAAAATTCATGATGTCATTAGTTACCACAAACACAAGAAAGAAGAAAGAGTTCACGCAATCATAGCAGTAGTACAGTCTTCAGGTCAGAGAATACCAATCAATCTCTGCATTCAGACCATGTGGAACAATCAAATTCATTGAGAAAATCCAAAATTATTCTCTAAAGTTAAGTTTGAGCTCCAAACCAGGCCAGATGAGAGGAGGATAAAGAGGGTACACTTATATTAGAACCCTGAAGTCAGAGAGACACCTAAAATTACAGGATTATATTTACAATATATGCATGAGTAAGCTCTGTGTGGCTGGATAGAAGTTATTCCTTTCAGAGGGACAATAAAAAAAGCTATGGATTGTGTATTCAATGTGGACTCACAGCTTTTCAGCGTTAGTCATTAACCATGAGCCACTTAGAATGTTTTCATGTTAAAATAAATGTTAAAATTTTAAAAAATATAAAAGGAGACATACACATTATGGGGGTAGATTTTCAAAGGGTTAAGCGTAATATACGTGCGTAACAGGACACGCGTATGTCCCGGGGCTTTGAAAAAGGGGCAGGAAGGGGGTGGGGTGGCAGTCCGGGGGCAGCCCGGGGGTGGTCCCGAGTCCTCCGGCACAGCGGCTGTGCAGGAGGATGGCGCGCCAGCAGCTGGCCGGCGCACGCATGTTACGCCTGCCTCAGGCAGGCGTAACTTAGAGAACAAAGGTGGGGGGGGGGGGGATTTAAGTAGGGCTGGGGCATGGGTTAGATAGGGGAAGGGAGGGGAAGATGGGGGAGAGTGAAAGAAAAGTTCCCTCCGCGCTCCTCTAAAAAACTGCCCCTATATATTTATCAGTTTCCACTTTATATTATTTAGATGGCTAGCAGGTAAGTTATGGGTATGTGTACTTGAACACATACGTCCCTGCTAGTGCGGGGGAGATGTAAATCTCCAATTACTTCGGTCTGAACAATGATGGATACATCATTTGAATACAGTGGACCCGAATGGTTTGAATGCAAGTTTGGATTTACAGGTCTTTCTCTAACAATTTTGGATTTGCCACGAGATGATGTCAGCTATGACATGGATAGTCCCCATTGGCTACGTGTCTCAACAGTCTGTAAGATTTATTTTTATTTATTTATTTATTTAACTCTTTTCTATACCGACATTCTTGATTATTACCATATCACATCGGTTTACAGAGAACATAGGGTTATAACTTTAACAAACCAATAAACAAGAAACAAAGTTACAATCAACAGGGTGGTGTAAACTTGGGGGCTAAGGTAGCCGGAAAGATAGGACAGAGGAAGACAGTAAACAAAGTAAATTAAAAATTAAAAGGTTGTTTTTTTTTTTTTTTAATACTTAGTAGATGGTTCCTAGCTGCATATATGGCGAAGTGTGGTTAAAGGGCCAATTGCATGTTTTGGAGAGTTTAAGGGAAGGCTTGAAGGAATAGCCAGGTCTTGAGTTTTTTCCGAAAAGTTAGATGGCAGGGCTCCAGTCTGAGGTCTGTGGGCATATTATTCCAAATGGCAGAACCCACTGTCGAGAAAGCCCGGTTTTTAGTCGCTGTATGGCGAGTGGCTTTGGTTGGGGGGGCTTGTAGAGTTCCTTTTTACGCTTCTCTGATGGGTCTAGTAGAGGTGTGGAGTCTGAATGGGATTTCAAGGTCGAGCTGTAGTTGTTTGTGTATGGTTTTGTGTATTATGGTGAGGGATTTATGTAGGATTCTGTAATTTACTGGAAGCCAGTGTAAGCTCCGGAGGATGGGCGTGATGTGTTCTCTGCAGTTGGTGTTAGTCAAGATTCTAGCCGCGGCATTCTGGAGCATCTGTAGTGGTCTGATGAGGGAGATGGGGAGTCCAAGGAGGAGAGCGTTGCAGTAGTCTATTTTGGCAAAGAGCATAGTTTGAAGGACTGTCCTAAAATCATGGAAATGAAGGAGGGGTTTGAGCCTTTTCAAAACTTGTAGTTTATAAAAACAATCTTTGGTTGTGTTGTTGATAGATTTCTTTAGGTTTAGACGGTTGTCAAGGATTACTCCGAGGTCTCTTAAATGTGTGATCTGAGTGTTGGGGTGGGACTGTGGGGGGAGGTTATCGTGATTGGGGGAGATGAGAAGGAGTTCGGTCTTGGCAGCATTGAGGACCAGGTTCAAATTGGTGAGCAGGCAGGTGATGGATTGAAGGCAGTTTTACCAGAATATGAGTGTTTTTGGGAGGGATTCTGTTATGGGGATCAGAATCTGAACGTCGTCCACATAGAGATAGTGTATTAATTTTAGATCTGTTAGCAACTGGCAAAGGGGGAGGAGGTAAATATTGAAAAGGATAGGTGACAGAGAGGAGCCTTGGGGTACACCTAGCTGAAGCTTTCCGATTCATTGATCTCTGTTCTGATTTGAAAAACAAGCGGGAGACATACTGGTCCCATTAAGGATACGGAACTTTTGACACCAAGAAAGCTAAGTATTACATTCATTTTCTAATTCTTTCTATGCAAGGTTTGACTATGTGGTGGATCCATAAGGACGAAAGACTTATTGACACAATAGAAGATTTACACACTAGGCTCCTGATGAAGCATAACTGTGAAACTTCGGCCGTTGTTGAGCCCATCAAACTGCATGTGTCTTGAAACTGCATATTCTATCATTTACCCTTATGGAGAACGACAGCGTTTAACTGCATTTGTCCTGAAATTGCATATTCAAATATTTATTCTTAAAGAAAACAAGAGATGCGATATCATCACTTTTGATTTTCAATTTAAAAAATCACCTTTTTTTAAAGTCCACATATAGTAATGCACCGCAAATGATTGATTAGACAGAGCGATCTCACATTCCACAAGAGATACGCTGTCTGGCTTGCTGATGCGGTCCATTACAAATAATATAACAATAAAAAATTAATAATATAAAATATAAAATAACTAAAAATTATAATTTAAAGCATATTGTTGGGCAAATTTTTGAAGTAATTCATATTGTTTACCTTTTGTGATACTTCATATTTTGTGGGAATTCTTGGCTCTTTTTTTCATTCTGATGAAGCAGATACGTTAACCATGTTTCTGACAAGATGGGAAAAATTTTCCTTCTGTTATTTCTCAGCCAATTATTTACCCAAGTAGATGGCTTTTGATGATTGCCTTTTTGATATATTAGTGTATTGATGTATTTTGATGATTGTATTTTATTGCTATATCTGATTTAATTGAGAGGGTTTTGCTATTTTGGAATCCTCCCCTTGCTTTATCCCTTCCTTTTTTTGGGGAGGCTGCTGGGGATTATAAAAATCCCCTAGAGCATGTGATTTGAATCATTGCCTCTTCCCAGGTGGACTGACCAGGACAAGAGAGGGTTTCTCTTTTTTGCAGAGGAGACCCAGGGAGTAGCTGTTGGAGATTCAAGAATTTTGATATTTTTTTATTCTGAGTGGAAACAGTTCCTAACAGAAAGGAATCCCCCAGGGCATCTGGAAGAGGTGGCTTTGATTATTTTTGCTTTTGCTAAGAGACTGAAACAAGGGTTGAAGAGAGCTTTGAGATTTTGGGACATTCCAAGAGGAGTTGCTGGATCTATTTTGATTCTGAAGAGAGTAGACTAAGGGGATTTCCACTTAAGTTTAGACCACGCTGTGGAGTGGGTTAATTTAGAGGGTCATTCATCATTTTGTGATAGGCCGTTATCGTGAACATTATGGCGTTATCGCACGTGATAATGCCGTAACTCATGCGATAAACAGTGCATCTCAAATTATGTATGCAAATAGGCCATTTATATGAAAGTGGGTGGAGTTTGGGCAGGGCTAATGCAAAGTAGGGGATGCTAGCGCTGTGTGCGATACCATATCGCAAATTCCTGTGGGTATTTTTCACGGGAAATATCCTGAACGTTTTTCTTGGCAATACAGGCGTTATCATGGATCGCACTATTATCGTGGCAATTATCGTGCATGATAAAATCTCCAATGATAACAGACACACCTGCTAGGCCTTCCTGGCCTAATAAAAGCACCAACCTTTCTGAAGCCATATTGTTTGTGGCACGCGTACTTGTACAGGCATACTGGACGCCTCGCCAGGCTCGCCGCAGAATACAACATGTGGAATAAGAATAACCTGAACAGCAGCCAAGGCCACTTCCAACACCTCTGAGGGAAGTACCAGTAGAGCAGGCAGAGGCTCCGGTGCCACCGGCTCAGGCCCCAGCCCCAGCCCCCAGTCCGGCTTGTAGGCTGCCACGATGCTGGAAATACAGGGAGCACATCTTTCCTCCATGAACCTCCTTGCTCGGCATGTCAAATGATTCTGTGGTTGGCAAGTATCTCCTTAGCTCTCAGGCAATCCAGGAGTTATGTAACCAGAGGTTAAAATATAGAAATAAGGAGGTAAAGATTATGTTATTTTACTGACCTGAAACCTGGGCTCTTAAGAAAACATTGCTGGGATATGGCATGGTTTTTTTTCCCCCCATTTTTCTCACTGGGTATGTTGCTGCATGGAGGAGATGTGCAGGCAGCTGTGGGAGAAGAAAAGACGCAGGAGAATTGACATGTGAGTCATCAACCCAGGTGTCCTGGAGGAGGTACTTCCTTCTTTTACAGAGGTCAGAAGAACTTTTAAAAGTTTATAAAAATGAATCTGAGCAACGAAAATTAAAAACAAAACAATCAGATTCTAGCCTACCTGAGTTCCCACCTTGGATTTATTGCCTCAATTGAATTTTGCCAAAATCGATTTTTTTTTTTTTGGGGGGGGGGGGTCTCAGAGTTCTTTTTAAAGTTAAAATTGAGACAAAATAAGCATTGGGGCCAATTTGGAGGGGGTTTTTCCTGGCAGCCAAAGGTGGTCTGAGGTCTCAGAATGTGTCAAAAATACTGTAGAGTGCCAAAGGTGGACCTGAAGATCCATATTGGCCAGGTCAGAGATGCCTAATTAAATACATTCTGTGTTTTTAAAGGGGTTTTGTGAGGTATCAGAGGCTATGCTCTGGAGATGAGCAGAAATGGAGAAAGAGGACCCTCTACATATTTTATTTTAATGAAAGTTTGAGTGGGAATTTTTAAATATATTATGGTGTTATAGGAAGTAGGTTTTTTGGTAAAGACGGAATCTGAAACACTGGAAAATACTGTGAATCACTTCAAATCCCTTTCCAAATTATTTGGAAGAGAAAATTTGGATCCCCAAACAAATTTTCTCAGTGAAAGAGAAAAAAATCAAACTCCATTTTGTCACTGGAATCCTGAGGAAAATGTATCTATGCAAACGAGCTGGTGACACCATTTTAGGAGCCAGTTCTGGAGGGAAATTATGTGAAGGGGCTAGTGGACTGATACATATGAGTTTCTCACTGATAAAGAAATTCAGATTCCATCTCAGCCTCAAACGGTCTCAAAATTCCCAAATTTTCTTTTCTACAACTTCATACAAAGATGGAGGTTGTCCATAGGTCAAAAGTATATTAAAACTGGCCCTAAGTGCCTCTTAGAACTATTTTTTTGCTGAGGTCAGCTCAGGAGCACTGATCTTCTTGGGTGTCAGAGCTCAGTGTTTAACCTGCTGTGGGACGCGGGTTAAATAGGCGCTAATCCACCCCCTAATGCAATAGGGGGATTAGCGCCTATTTAACCCGCATCTAACGCAGAGTGAATGAGATAGCGCTCATCACATGCAAATGCATGTGATGAGCGCTATCTCATTCACTCCGCATTCAAAAAAATAAATGTGTGTCTCAAGCGCACATTTATCGCTCAGATATTAACGCCTTCCTGAGCAGGCGTTAATAGCTGAGCGCATGTAAAAGAAGTACAGAAAAGCAGAAAACTGCTTTTCTGTACTTCTTCAGTAAAAAAACAAAAAAAAATACCTCGGCAGACCACCGAGTTATGAAGTCCGATGCCGGTAAACTCGGCATCGGTTTTCATAACCGTCCGTCTACAAGTAATGAAAATGGACGCCGGCGTCAGTCTTCATAACTGGCAGCCGCCGCGGGGTCGCGTTAGCAAGGAGGCGACCCCCTAATTTACCTATTGCATGGCGTTAAGAAAGCGAGTGCTGAAAAGTCAGCGCCCGCTTTCCACGAAAATGATTGCATCGGCCCCTAAGTGAGAGAGCAGAAGGCACCTGCCAGTTCTCTTCAGAAACTGCTCTGAAATACCAGAAATACACATCAGTGGAGCACAGAGAGGAAGATACACATCTCCATTATGGTTGTTTGAAGTATGAGTGACTGAGTTAGTGCGATATTTGTTTTAAAAATAAGGTAAATTCCAGGTAAGGTTCAGAGTAAGCAGTTTAATCGATAATATTACATTAACCTGGCTGTACCACAGTGAAGTTTCATCAGCCATTGATAGCATTAAAAGAGTTGTCTGGAAATTTGGCAAATGTAATGTGGATAAAGCGAGTAATTTTCCAATCACTATTCCTACATATGGCTGTATAAGCCATTGTTATAGCTTGCTTTTAAGAAATATATAATAATAAGTGATCTTGGCATTTTCTAACAAGGAGAGGGCTACAGTTCTCATAATGTAGGAGAATACACATATCTTCTAAAGTAATATGTTCTCTTCAATGGAATTAATCTAGGAGAACCAGAGTTTGACCCAGGAGAAGGTCTAGTTTACTGCAGTGGGGTGCTGCAGTGAGAGACAGACTGGATATATGAAACTTTAAGCTTGCTTAAGGCAAAGCTTATAACCGAACCTTCTGAGAAAGTTAAAAGAAAGGAAAAAGGTGACCAACAGCAGAGCGGCTTCTAAAGTGAGAGGAACCATTTTGTTAATTTATCGTAGGTGGAAACAGACTGACACTGTGCATCATAACTCTGCACCAGGGTGAGAATATAGGCAGAGTACACATAAGGACAGATAATAGTACTGGTGGCACCTTCTCAGATTACATATATAAATATACAGCCACTGGTTGTGACTACATATTGATGAGCATCTGATCCTTTACTCAGTGCACTGTGGTAATAGTGTGAGAAGTGAGTGAAAGAAAGTGTGAAAATAATCCTCTCCATACAAGAGCAAGCATCTGAATTTAATTCCTCTGTGCTAGCTAGAATAAGGATATTTATCTTTTTTCCACAATCAGCTAGCCCAGTTCCTGTTAGTTGCCACAAATAAACACTGAGGGGTAGATTTTCAAAGGGTTGCGCGCGTAAGACACGCGCGCAACCCCCGAAAACCTCCCCCTGCCTCCCCCTGCGCGCGCCGAGCCTATCTTGCATAGGCTCGGTGGCGCGCGCAAGCCCCGGGACGCGCGTATGTCCCAGGGCTTGCAAAAAGGGGCGGGGTGTGGGCGGTCCGGGGTTGTCCGGGGGTGGGGCGGGGCGAGGCGGGGCCTGAGCCTCCAGGCAGAGCGGCCATTTGCCGTGCCCGAGATTGCGGGCCGGCCGTTGGCCGGCGCGCGTAACTTCTTCAACAAAGGTAAGGGGGGTTCTAGGTAGGGCTGGGGGGTGGGTTAGGGAGGGGAAGGGAGGGGAAGGGAGGGGGGGCGGAAGGAAAGTTCCCTCCGAGGCCGCTCCAATTTCGGAGCGGCCTCGGAGGGAATGGAGGCAGGCTGCGCAGCTCAGCACGTGCAAGTTGCACAATTGTGCATTCCCTTGCGCGCGCCGACCCTGGATTTTATAACATGCGCGCGGCTGCGCGTGCATGTTATAAAATCGGGCGTAGATTTGTTCGCGCTGGGTTGTGCGAACAAATCTGCACCCGCGCGCAGGTTTTAAAATCTGCCCCTGAAGGAGCATTCCTAGTACGCTCTGGAAGATAAACGCAGTTAGTGCAATTATTTGTTATTTAAAGAGTATAGCTAGGTTTCTGACTGCTCCAGAGAAAACGTACTCAACACAGCATGAGGATCATAGTCAAGGAGCGACATCCGGGCCCCTCTGGCACTCGAACCACGCCCCCAAGCAGCATTGCAGCAAGCTACGGCCCCCATCAGCGGCAGAGGGTACAAAGATTCATCCTAAAGAAAGCCAGCTAAGGGTATACTTGCCATAAACTCTAGCTAGACTGAAAGTTTTCCAGCACCACAAAGAAAGAGAGTACAGAAACACTGCAACAGCTATCATAAGTAATTGTGCCAGAGACATACATGAAAAACATGCAATACAAAAGCCTCAAAATTCACAGGGACTGGAGAGTTCATTGTAAAGCGATGGAGAAAGAAAAGAAGGGTTAAATAAACATACAGAGTCAAACAACACGAAAGGAAACAACACAAAACACTTGTCATCTACTTATCTGCAATTAGAGTGTTGAGTTTGTCCTGCTGCACCTGCAAGACAGAATTGGGACACAAAGATTCACTTTCTTCATAGTAGCATTAATTACTAAATTCTTGATATAGAAGGTATAGCAGTTAATACTTAAACCATACTTATCTGAATGTTTATGGTTCTCTTCATTTAAAATACTTATCTAGGAAATGAAAGAAAACCAAGTTGTATAAATTGTGGAAAACTTACAGTATCTTTATAATATTTTCATTACTTATTTCTCACTGTTTAAACGTGTAATAATAAATCTGAGTCATAGCTCAGAATTTTTAAAAAACTTTTCTGCTTACATTCAAGTTTTTTTTCTGTGTTCTGCCTTCTCTCTCTTTCCCGGGAGACATGTAGGTGGGTTCTGGACCCCTATTCTTAATATTGGGAGACCTGGTAAGAAGGAGAATTCCTTTTCTATCCTTTCGCCCTCTGGGCAATTACAATTTGTGACTCCTCTGATACCACCTGAAACCCCATTACTGTTCCAATGCTGCCTCTGCCACCACCACAGCAGGAGAGTCACTGGGAATATACCTTGGAGAACTGGGGGGTTAGAATTATATGAAGACATATGAGCGAATCTGGATCCAATCACCGAAAGGTTGCATGCCGTCCCCAGCCTGATCAAACTCTTGGCCTCCCTGCATTTCACGGCAAGCAGTTCCTTTCAAACCACAGTAGGGGTCATGGGGGGAATGTCCCAAACCACTTTCTCATGCTGTCTCACGCTGTCACTGACCATATTAATCGCTACATAAAATTTCCTCGCAACAGGCAGGACTTGATGGACTTGAAGAGAGATTTTTATGATTTTGCACACTTTCCCAATGTTGGAGCTATTGACTGCACTCATGTGGCCATCGTTCCACCCCGTCTGAGGGAGGAGACGTACCGTAACAGAAAGCTCTTCCACTCCCTCAATGTGCAGTGCTCTGTGACACTTGAATGCACATCCTGGATGTGGTGGCCAGGTACCCTGGAGCCGCGCACGATTCCTTTATACTTAGGAAATTGGGCCCCTTTGACGATTTTGAGGCCGGCCTGTACGGTGACGCTTGGCTAATAGGTATGACACACTTTTCTTTGTCAATTCCATCTCTGCCTATGTGTATGTGGCTAATGGCACCCAAATGGGGGTTGGCTGTGTGGGAGGACACGATCAGTGGCATGTCTACTGCCTTGTGCAGTCACGTATGCAGGTCATTGGGCCAGGCCATGCCTTTTTGTCCCCATGTTTCACAGGCCAACAAAATGATGGAGGGCAAACAATGCACGGGACCTAAAGGTTGCTGAGTGAGGAACCACTATACACTTTGCACATCTATATTAGCAAAAAGGCCCCAATTTTATCCTCTCCTTGGGAGAGGATAAAATTGGGGCTCTTACAGTGTCACTGGTGAATCTCAAGCTTGACCTGTGCACACTGGTGGCACAGGACCATCATGGACATTGTTCAGCAGATGGTACTCCCTCACTCTTCCTTCGTACTTGTCATCCAGCAGCTGAAATTGTGTTCCAAGAGTCAGCAACTACACATTTTATTAGGTTTACAGTGTAAGCTACTAATGTTTGTCTTCACATACCATTGCACTCCTGACAGAAATAAGGAGGCAGAAAATAAAGTCTTGTGTCATGATAACTCAAAGTTTGACTTTACACCACCCAAGCTATACATGCATACTATATTATGTGTTGCCATGAAGGTACTGAGAAGGTCACATACAAGTACATGAAGGCAACAAGAGGCAATAGTGAAGGTCCCCAGTAATGACCTTCTTCTTTACCTCTGCCTGTCTTCCTTACCAGAATATACTCAGCTTTCATAGTTATGCCATAGGCCATATGTTTTTTCATGCTCAATAACTGTATACAGGGAATGAAGCATGGTATTAAAGCATGCAAGGTCATGTGGAGAGCAAAGCTTTAACCTTCAAAACCATTAACACAAAAAATGAAAGGACACACCCAGAAAGTAGATTTTTGCAAACAGTGACCACTTTATTATCAAACATATGTAGTGCACTGTTTTAAATAAAGTCAATGTCTTAGGAAATCACATTCTGCAAGGCAAGATAGCTAATAGCTAAAACATTGTACATTTCATGAATAGCATTCAGTGTACACCTGTAAATTAATACATTAAAATAGCATTATTACATATGCAGGCATTGCATCTTATCCTTTAGGCAGAATCATGATTACAGCTAAGAACATAGGGGAAGTAGCACTCTAAAAGATATAGTACTGCTGTAAGGTAACAGGTAAATGCAGCAGTACTATCGCTGTCAACCCAAAGGCCCCAGACAGTCCATGTTGAAAGAGTACACTCAAAGGGAACAGCCTAAGAGCCATGGCAGCAGAGTTCAAGTAAAGGCCCCAGTCAGTCCATGGTGAAAGAATATATTCAAAGGGGACAGCCTAAGGCTATGGCAACAGAGTTCAGCATGAAGGCTGCAGGGCCAAGACCAAACAGTTCAGCATGAAGGCAGCAGGAGCAGAACCAGAGAGTGCAGCATCGACGCAGCAGGAGCACCATAAGACCCAGCAGCAAGGAGGTAGGAGGCCCAGGAGGAGATTCAGCAGCATGGAGGTACCACTTGCAGGAAATGAGATGAGATGACACACCAGCAGCGTGGAGGCAACACTTACAGGAGATAAGATGAGATGACACATCAGCAGCATGGAGGCACCACTTGCAGGAGATGAGATGAGATGACACACCAGCAGCATGGAGGCACCACTTGCAGGAGATGAGATGAGATGACACACCAGCAGCATGGAGGTAACACTAAAAGGAGATGAGATGTGATGACACAGCAGCAGCATGGAGCAGGAGATGGGACTTCAAGACAAGAGCCAGCAGATGGAAATTGAATGGAGGCTACTTAAATGAGCCTGTAATAGAGGCAGAGCCTCAAAGAGGACTTCTAAGTGTGCTGCATGAAAATGCTTCATTCTGCGTGCTAATAATATACCGTACGCACTACTTTGTTGCTAACTGTAAACACAAACTCGAAAACAGAGAACTCGGCACAAATTTAATGCCCATAAGTTTTCAAATAATTTTTATTCACACCAAATTTTTAATATGTTTTTAACTAGAACCTACATGTGCTAACAAATTTCATACATTAAAAGCCATCAACGACGCATTAACACTCTATAACACTCTAACCATTCATACCATTCATTCATATAAAATCACCCCAATGCCTATAAGGCATGTAATAAACAATTTAAATATATCCCTATACCACCCAATGTTAACATGCCCAACATATAACAATTATACTGAAAAAGATACAGATAGATTATACAAGAATTTATATATTGGCTAAACGCCTACATACAAAATGTATGAATTTTACAATCATGTATTATATATAAGATGGACATATATTCTCATTGTTATACACACTAGATATGTATTCTCGTTGTTATGCCCGACAGGATACCTGTTTCACCCATTGATTGGGCTTCCTCAGGGGACGTAGTATATTCTATTAAGGGCACTGTCATGCCATCATTGTCTCAATCCCATCTCCTTAGTGTGTAAACTCATAACATCGATGGCAGCAACTAATAAAATTATCAATTGCACATGATCCCGGTCTCTATATCCTATGAAAAAATGAATGAACAAATCCTACTTTAAATAAATGCCTTCTTTATAAACGGGTGAGTACACCCTGTGCACCGTCACCATTAAAATAGTACCAACCGTTTCAATACTTAAATATCACACATAGCCAGAAGCTCATTATTAATTCAAAATCACCCAGGAATCCGGGAAAAACTTTTCAAATGACTTCCAATAGACCAACAGTCTCAACAGTGTCAACCCCGGAAACTTTTCTCAAACTTCAAAGGTTATTCACCTGCATAATATCAATGAAAAATATCTGCCAATGAAATACATACATTAATATGGAGAGACATTCTCTATTCAAACCTCACTTAAATGTAGTATATTATCTTCATACACGGCCATCTTAGAGATTAAATTACATTCTCTCCTAAACATCATTCAAATGAAAAGTCTTACCATCCTCTACAAATGCTGGGTTGCCAAAAATATCAAAGATATTTATTCATGCTTCTTCCCAAGAAAATATGGTCCTGCATGGCTGAACCGAACGCCGTCAACTGCATAAAATACCTGCCGTTCACGCTTAGCCTCGTACATTTAAACCGTCCCTAAGCCAATGGGGTTATAAGCGTAAGAGTGACTACGCAAAATCTCACTGACGTACCATGCTCACCTTCCCATTCAATACGGCAAATCAAAGTATATGCCGGGGCAGACGCAGTTACAAGCGTCATTACGCAAAGTCGTACAGCGTACAATTTCTCTGACATTCCCATATCACTTTTCCAATTCTACAGAAAAATCCTGTGATATCAGATGCCATAAAAGGCTTCCCATTCAATGGCATCGTTTAATCCATATGGATGCACAGTGTTCCAACTGAAAATATATCTTTGCTCCACTTTACGCAGAATGTTACCAATATCGCCTTGTTGGCGTATATAGCACTGTTGAATAACAAAAAATTGTAATTCTTCAATGTCATGATTAAAAGTTTGCCAATGGGCTACCAACGGGGCCCCTGTTTTACCCGTGCGTATTCTACTTTTGTGTTCAGTAATTCTATATTTAATTGGTCTTCTTGTATGACCTATGTACAATAACTTACACGGACATAAAATCGCATAAATAACCATACTGGATGTACATGAAAATTTACCTTTCGAAATAAATGGATGTAACAATTGAGGTACTTGATATTCCGTGATTTCCAAAACATTACTGCAAACAGAACAGCCATCACATTTGGTCTGTCCCCACTCTTCATGATTCTCAGTATCAAATGGCTTAGATAACAATGCCCTTATGTTAGATCCTCTACGCATAGAAAAGATGGGTGGTTCCTCAAAACCTGGCAGAACCTGCAAAATTTGCCAATGTTTCAAAATGCTCTGTTTTATGCGATATGCCTTGGTTGAAAATGGAAGTGTGCAAATCGGTCTACTGATGTCATGATTAGAACTAGAAGAGAATAAATTATCTCTGTTGGCGTATAACGCCCGTTTATACGCACGCTTAATAGTTTTAGCAGGGTATCCTCTCTCTTTAAATTTTTCTATAAGCCCTTCTGCATGGATCTTATAATCATGTTTAGTAGAACATGCGTGCTGGCACAATAAATCTGTAATGAGGACATGCAGAACAGGTTTCTTCCATCTAGACGGCACAGCAACTCTGTAGTGAGGACATGCAGAGCAGGTTTCTTCCACCTAGACAGCACAGCAACTCTGTGAAGAGGCCGGCCCAGTCTTGTCACAACATTTGGGTTCTTGCCCCTTACTGGCCATTTTATTGACATATTCAAGGTCCCTTCCCACATTGTGGCTTACCACTTGGGGGGCATACTTTTTGGGGGGGCCTATTCCTCCGGAGTTTTCCCTCACCTGTGTTGCGCCCGTCGGTCGCAGATGGCTGTGTCCTCTATTGCTCACCTTTTTTCTTTTTTTTCTTTTTTATTTCTGCATTTTCAAATTCATGAAAACTAAACATTGTATTTGCATACAGATATAGAAATATAACAAAATAGAATACTAATATTTCATAGCAATAATTATCATTCTCTGAATTCTCTCAAGGTAATTCCAGGGAAAAAACCACATTACAAATGAGCGATTCAGAGGAAAAGTGATTTGAGAAAAGATATTCTTCTTTTCTCTATATATTTAGAGATAACAGCTGAATCTCTTTTTTGCTCTTAACCAGTTCCCACATTTGGGGGATGGGAATCCAAGAAATTCTGTAATTGGGGAATCTCAAAGAAAACATATTTCTGTTCTAAGTACTTTAATTCACATCTACAAGGGAATTTTAATATAAATCCAACACCCCTTACTAGGACTTCCGGTTTTAATTTCAGAAACTCTTTCCTTCTCAATTGGGTTGTCCTTGCAAGGTCAGGATATATCCATACCTGTTGTCCGTGAAATTTCTCAAGTCGATGCCTGAGAAATAAACGGAGAACAGTGTCTCTCTCAGTTGAAAACATAAAAGTTACAAGAAGTGTACCTCTAAGATTTATATCAGTACTTATTGATGTTTCTATTACATCTGACAAATTAATTAAAGCTACTGGCTGTGTATTTTGATTTTCCCTATCAGATCTCAAGGGTAAATAATATGCCTTCGCCAATACAGGCAATGATTGATTAGGCATTTTTAATACATTTTGTAAGTATTCCTTGAACATTTCCCCAGCAGATATTAAATTCTGCTTGGGGAAATTCAAAACCCTAAGGTTGGAATACTTCAAAGAGTTCTCAAGGAATTCCAGTTTCTTTTCATTAATTACTTCTGATTTAAGTAAATTTTTTTGTTTAGTTTCCACCTTTTCCAACCTCTCAACATTCAACACAACTTTATCATTACATACAGAAACTGTATTTTCTACATTTGATACCCTCTGTTGGAAATTAGTTGTATTTTGTGTAAGTTTAATTATAGCCAGTTCCAAGGATTTAATTGCTGACCATAAAGTGTCCATAGTAATCTCTGATGACTTTTGATGTAAAATAATCTGTGGTTCCATCCTGGATTCCTTCCTATCCCCAGTGGCAAGGTCTCCACTCCTGAAACCATCCTTTAAGGAAATACTTATATCTTCGGTACCTTCATCCAACCTGAGGGAACTGGCCAACATTTTAGAAGTTGCAAGTGGTGGGGAGGGAGTATTAGGAGCGCCGGGGCTCAAGGAGATGGCTTCGGCCTGTGGATTTACTTCTCGCTTCGAAGCATCATCCACTGTGGCCCCTTCCTCCGGCATACCAGCTGTTGCCATAAAGAAGGACGATATCTGAGGCTGCGATGGAATAGGTAAGGGAGACGATGTCAAGATCTCCCTTATTCGTGCCTTTCTTTTGGTATGAGGCATAACAAATTATAACAGGTATCTAAATTTGTCTCCTTCCTATAGGTATCTCTAGATTAGACTGGCTTATATCCCTGGGGTGGGGGCTTGGAGAGATAGAGAGGAGATACAAATAGTAATATTACTCACAAAAAAGAGCTCAAGTCCGTGGTCCTCTACAGACACTGATGTTTCAACAAAGCCACGCGTGGCTTTGGCAGCACACCGGTGGCTCCTGCGCGCCGCAAGAGGGGCCGGTTTTATAGGCCTTCCGGTCCCTCTCCAGATGACGTCAGCTATGCGACCGCCCATTCCAACGGGGTCTGGACAGCGTCCTTACCCACCGCAGGCTTCAGCAGGAAAATGGAAGCAGGTAAATAAAGATATTCCTCGGTCCTCACCTCTCTCCTCTCCCCAAGGAATACCACAAGAGGGGCTGGTTTGATAGGCCTTCCAGTCTCTCTCCAGATAACGTCAGCTATGCGACCGCCCACTCCAACGGGGCCTGGACAGCGTCTTTACCCACCGCAGGCTTCAGCAAGAAAATGGAAGCAGGTAAATAAAGATATTCCTCGGTCCTCTCCTCTCTCCTCTCCCCCCCTGCTCACCTTTTTTCTGCCTGATTCAGTTCCTTTCGGGAAGATGGCTGCCTCTGCTTCTCCATGCTGCCCCCTCCGGCATCCCCGGACCAGCATGGGCGATTGCATTCACCATCTTTCTTCCGGAGTCACGTAGGGTGTGTGCGCACACACATGTGCAGCCCAGTCCTTTACGGGCATCATAGCGGGAACCTCAGGGGCTTCCCCACCGCATGACGTCACAGGCTCTGGTATTTAATCTCCATTAATGATTCCGAATATGAGTTAGCAAGGAATCTTCCATGCTGATCTCTCAACTGTGCCAGACGCTCCCGATCTGTGTATTCTTGTTCTAGGACAACTTAGGTACCCACTCCACGGGGGCCTTGCCTCGCTCCTCAACACCCTTCGGGGTTATCTACTACCAACAAGGATGCCTTAAGTACCTGCTCCTCGGGGGCCCTGCTTCGCTCCTATCTACCCTCTGGGGTTGCCTACCACCTACAAGGACACCTAAGGTACATGCTCCTCGGGGGCCTTAATTCGTCCCGGTCCTTCGCTCCTTGGAGGTTCTCTTCTACTACAACTGCCAGCATCAGAGTGAGTACTACCGCTCCAGTTCTGTCTCTGCATTGTCTCACCTCTCTCTCCATAGATCCTCGGCCTACCCCGCATCGCGGACCACTACCGGATCATTGGCATTTCCATCTTGGCCTGGGTTCTCAGCCTAACCCGCTCTGCGGACCACTACCAGACCCATCTCCCTCTCGGGACCTAGTGAGATTGTGAAGCTGCCTTCTCCACACTGCTGCCCTCAGACGTCACATTGCCATCAGACATCTCCTCTGCTGGCTGGGATCATTACCCATTCCTCGGGTTACCATCTACGTTGCAGTATAATAAAAACTAACTTCTCTGTGTCCATCTCTGCTCAGGATCTAGCCTATCGCTGCAAGTCTCCACAGGGCTCATGCTTCAATGTCTAAGGTACAACAACCTGGACTGCTGCATGATGTTGGTTCAAGTGATGGAGAATGAACCTATGAGGAAGAGATAAAATAAATATCCAGAGGTTCATATTCAGCCGCTGTGTGGCTAAGCTAGTTAGCAGGATAAACGTATCTGACTAAATATGCCTATATATTCATCAGTATGGCTACACTGCTGAATATATCCTCCTATCCCAGAGTTATCTGAAGAAGTTTATCCAGCTAACTTTAGGACAGGTCTGCTGGCTGACCAGAGGTAGCCAGATAACTTCTTCGAGTATCACAGTTAGCCACATAACTTATCCAGCCTCCTCAACCCCTCTCCATTATGCCCTGGGAGTTTCCCTAACTTAGAGGCTGATGCAATTAAAACACGCTGAAAGTGAGCTCTGAGAGTTCAGTATCTACTTTCCTAACGTGCCCCCAGGCACCCCTCCTGGGGGTGCCATGCAGTATGTAAATTTGGGGTCGCATTGTTAAGGAGGCACTAGGGTCAATTGCACGCCTCTAGTGCCTCCTTGACAATGGGAGCCCATGAGTGGTTGGCTGTCCGCTGGTTTAGAAAACAGACGCTGAATTTATCAGCGTCTGTTTTCCTAAGTGGCGCATAGCCAGGGGTTTGGAAAACGGACGCTTGTTAAGAGAGCATCCGTTTCCAGAAGCCATGGGCACTTTTTTAAAACTTCTTTTTTTAAACTTTTTTTAAAGTTTTTGTTCTTCCTACCTAATATCGCAAAGATATTAAGTAGGAAGATGTACAGAAAAGCAATATTTTCTGCTTTTCTGTACAACTTTTGGGAGTGCTCAGCAATTAACACCTGCTCCAGGCAGGTGTTAATTTTTGAGCGTAAAAATGTGCATTTTAGATGCACAATTTTTTTTGTATTGCGGATGATTCCCTAATAGCCTCATCAACATGCACTTCCATGTGATGAGCGCTATTAGTTTCATCGTATGTTGAGCATGTGTTGTGGAGGCACTAATCCCCTTATTGCATATTTTTTATTTTTTAGAATTTATGTATTTAATGTTATTTTAAATTACGATGTTATTATTTATTTAGTATTTATTTAGTATTTTTTTTATATACCGAGGTATAGCAGAGTTGCCTTCACTCCGGTTTACATATACAAACAACATGTTACATTGAACGGTGTATAAATATAAAATTAACACTAATGAGAGAAGACTTAGCAATGAGAGTTAATATAACAAAAAACACAGGGTGGATACCCTGAATAGGTAATTAGAGATATATAGTAACATCATAAAAAAGGGGGCATCTGTATCATGAAACAGGGGGATTTACCAAGGTGGATATTGAAAGATAGCAGGCATTGTTAGAGTGCTTTAAAGTCATTGAGTGCTGTCTTTGAAAGATTGGCGGAGTAGCCAGGATTTTAGGTCTTTTTTGAAGGATTATGTACGTTTTACACTTATATATACATATAGGGGCAGATATGAAAAAAAGTACGCGTGCGCGTACTTTTGTTCACGCATCCGGCGCAAACAAGAGTACACCGGATTTTAATAGATACGCGCGTAGCCGCGCGTATCTTTTAAAATCCAGGGTCGGCGCGCGCAAGGCTGTGCAAAATCCAGGGTTGGCGCACGCAGCCTGCCTCCATTCCCTGCGAGGCCGCTCCAAAATCGGAGCGGCCTCGGAGGGAACTTTCTTTCCGGCACCCCCCACCTTCCCCTCCCTTCCCCTACCTAACCCACCCCCCCAGCCCTATCTAAATCCCCCCTACCTTTATTATAAAAGTTACGCCTGCCCGAGGCAGGCGTAATTCGCGTACGCCAGCCGGCTGCCGGCGTGCGATTTCCCCGGCCGGGATGCAGTTTCAGAGACCTCGGCCATGCCCCCGAAATGCCCCGGGCCAGAACCATGCCCGTGGCCCCACCCCTGGAACGCCCAGTGACAGGCCGCCGCGACATGCCCCCGACACGCCCCCCCAGGAAAGGGACTTACGCGCATCCCGGGGCTTCTGTGCGCTGCCAAGCCTATGCAACATAGGCTCGGTGTGTGCAGGGGGTGGAAGGGGCAGCTTTTCAGGGGGTTATGCGCGTATCTTACGCGCTTACCCCTTTGAAAATCTGCCCCATATTGTTGTTAACCTGTATGATTGGATAAGAATATCGGTATAGAAAATTTAATAAATAACAAAATAGACAAATAAATAAATAAATAGATATGTGGCACCTACACAACCTGCGTCCAACTGCATCATCCCCTTATTCATCCAAATTTTAGCTAGATAAAAATTTAGCCAGATAATTGCCTACATCTTCATTTAGCTGGATAACTTCTGAATTATCTGACTAAATGCCTTTGAATATGGATCTGCCAGTTTGTACAGCGAATACCAGAGAAAAATAACTTCTTATTATGTTTCAACCAAATTTGCATTCTCTGGGTCAGAATTATTATGGGCTTTCTCACATTTTTCTTTTTAGCTAGGAATAAAATGTTGAGTACATCCAGTCCTTGATATTTAAGCACTAATACTTCATGAAATTTTCATACTTTGATGAAAATTTGATTTGCAGAAGCCACACTTCCCCAGGATTCCATCAGTGTATCCTTTTTACTGAAAATACAAGCTGAAAAACAGAGCATCACTCTTAGGAAAGTTCGTTTGAGAATTGGATTAATAAGATTCTGCCCTGTGCTTGGCAATAGGATGTTGGAGGGTATGTCATTACCTTTTTCTCAACGAGACAATTGTATTACTTGAGCAATAAAAGTCAAGAAGATTGATGGATGCAACCACTACTTTGGGAATTGTGATAATTTTCAGATCACAGGGGTACAATCATTTCTGAATAATCCTGCTCTGTAAAGCATTGCTTTTGCAGCTATGAAAAAAATGCACTTTTGTTGCTATGTGAAAACAAATGCCTTCTGTTTGCAATGATGGAAGTGATGATTTAGAATGTGAAACACATCTGGTGTCCTTAACCACAAAAAAAGTGCTTAATAATCCTAAGTGTAGCATTAACAACGTTCCGTATATTAAATATTAGGGTATCCACATTAACACAGGCACATTAAAGAAAGATCTGCTTCTATGCTAGACAGCTCAGTGTTACAATTCAGTATTAACATTATAAAAAAAAGTGGTTGTGCTGTACAGCTAATATGCAAATAGATAAAAATAATGTTAAATATAAGCAAGATATTTCTGAATAAGAATTCCTTGATTTCTATCAATATGAGTGACAAGGAAGAAGAGGAAGTTATAAAGCAGGGAGTCAGGAGACGTTTTGGGAGTCCCAGGTTATAGTCGTGCCTCTGCCACGGTTATCTTTCCTTCACTGGAATTGGCCAAATCACTTTATTCTTGCTGTGCTTTGGTTTATGCAGGTACAAGCGCTAGTTGTCCTACCTCCCTCCCTTCAGAAGCCATCATGCAGCATACCAGTCATTCCTTTCCATTTCAAGCCCAACTTTCAAAAGTGTGTGCCGTACACCACTTGCATGTAAGTGGACCCACTGAGAGAACCTCACAGTTTATAAAATATAATGCAGGAACATACTTTCTCTACCCATTATATACAATTATGCACATATAATTTACATGTGTAATAATGATAACAATGCATGGGTAAGAACCCAGAATTAAACATGGAGGCAAGTATTTTTCAAATGTGTGCATGCTTTGCTTCTGAAACACTTACACAGATATTTCATATATGAGAATTATAAAAAAAAATGTATAGGCTTTTATATAGCTAACACAATATTTCTAATATAATAATAACAAAACCATATGTTTCTGCATCACACTAAACATTTACAATTTTAATTAATTAATTGCCAAGGAATTTGCTGTTTCCCCTGGGGCCATAAAAGTATTTTTCTGTCGGGGCTACTCTCTCCATCCTACCCCTTCTCTCTGCAGATTCTAGGGAGGGAATTCTAGCTGTGGGGGGTAAAGGAAATCCTTTGTGTCCATGATGGATTCTCCTGATGTGTGTATATCTCAAAGGTGCACTAATCTCCACAGGGACAAACCGGCTGGACTCAGACTGGGTGTTCAAATAAAGTTTACTGTCAGTGATTATTTCAAAAACGTCAATCACTGTCCTACGAACTTTCCACAAATGAAACTCTACATCGGAACTGTTTACTTGGTCTCTCTGCTGGGGTGCCTGTGTCCATCTGTCTAGCTCCTGGGAGGAGCTTGCCACTCTTTCATCTGTGTACAGACAGCCCAGTAAGATAGGGAATCCTTGAGCTAATCCCTTTGGGGTAGAGATTTAGATCTTGATGTTTCTCACTCTGCTTTGTCTTTTCACTTTGTATGACTTTTCTGGGAGAAAAATCTGATGTTTCCAGTATTGAACAAAGTTCTCAATTGCCTGATTCCAAGTTGTGAGGAGGGGTGGGGAAAAAAAACTTCCACACTAGCAAAAAGGGGAAAAATACAAAATACTCTAAGGCTAAAAATATCCCATGCTGGGTAGTGCTGTCATTGATTTTGCTTCCTCCAGGGAGTAGAGGGGTAGTTCACAGGTCTCCAGCCCCTGCTCTCTGGATTGGGGGGCATGTCCCTCTCCAAAGCACAGGGTGTTCCCCATAATGAGAAAGTCTTATCAAAAACCTGTCCAAAATCTTAATCTCTCTCTTCCAAAAATGAGGCAGACCTTCTCAGACAGGACGTGTACTGATAAGGAATCTCCTCTGAACACAAGAAAAATACCAAGTTGGGATAGTGGGTCCAACTGAGCAGGGTAAAAGGAAAAACAGCTCCTTACTCTTCATGAGCCAACTCAAAATGACCATGCTCTCTCTACCTCTTAGGGATGTGAATCGTTTTTCAACGATTAAAATTATCGTCCGATAATGTTTATATCGTCTTAAATCGTTATAGAACACGATACAATAGAAATTCTAACGATTTATCGTTAAAAATCGTTAAATCGTGTTAGTGCGCACTAACTCGAGTTAGTGCGCACTAACTCCCCGTTAGTGCGCACTAACTCGATTTAGTGCGCACTAACTGAAAATGATACAAATAAACACTTTCCAGGTCACTGAAGGTCAGTTAGGAATGAATATGTGTTCCTATTGGCTGGCTGCCCTCTTATCTATTGATGTTACCAAGGTTACCACTGAGGTGATGGTTGGGGGGATGGGAAATGGAACTGGAAACTAACGAACACCAACAGAAAATGAAACAAAGTGTTCACACTTCCCAGGTCAGTAAAGGTCACTTAGGAATGAATATGTATGTATGTATTCCTATTGGCTGGCTGTGCTCTTATCTATTGATGTTACCAATATGGTTGGGGGGATGTGAAATGGAAACAGTTGGAAGCTTGACAAAAAAAGTAATGTAATGATCAGCACTCACGTGACTAGAACTTGTTTGTTTATTATTTTTGTTAGCAGGCACCTGAAATGCTAGTGCATGTTGAATTTGCCAATCACTGTGCATTTTAGAAAGGTGGTCCTGGCTGGAACTGTACACAGTTCAAATATATGTAATTGATTGTTGGTAAGTGTATTTTTTAAGTAGCCACACTGGCACCAGTATGTTTACTTTTCCTCCTACTTAACTCACTAGCTCAGCTTTGTAAGAAGGGCTTCTCTGCTTGTGTGTTGTTTTAGTTTGGTGTGAGGAGAGCAGAAACATCAGATCTTTATTCAATCTACTACAGTCATCTCTTACAGTGCCCTATCCCTATTAATACCAGGAGTGTTGTGATCTTCCTGCACACAGTGCCCTAACCCTGATACCAGTCTGAGACAGCTCCCTCCCTGCATTACTAGTGAGAGGCTGGCTTCACAGACAGGGGGGAGCTGCCTGACCCTCACTCCTGACTTCCCCCATGTCCCAGCTAGTGAATGGTGTGTGGGTGAGGGGGGGGGGGGAGGATGGTGAAGTCTGAGACAGCTCCCTCCCTGCATTACTAGTGAGAGGCTGGCTTCACAGACAGGGGGGAGCTGCCTGACCCTCACTCCTGACTTCCCCCATGTCCCGGCTAGTGAATGGTGTGTGGGTGAGGGGGGGGGGGGGAGGATGGTGAAGTCTGAGACAGCTCCCTCCCTGCATTACTAGTGAGAGGCTGGCTTCACAGACAGGGGGGAGCTGCCTGACCCTCACTCCTGACTTCCCCCATGTCCCAGCTAGTGAATGGTGTGTGGGTGAGGGGGGGGGGGGGGTGGTGAAGTCTGAGACAGCTCCCTCCCTGCATTACTAGTGAGAGGCTGGCTTCACAGACAGGGGGGAGCTGCCTGACCCTCACTCCTGACTTCCCCCATGTCCCAGCTAGCGAATGGTGTGTGGGTGAGGGGGGGGGAGGATGGTGAAGTCTGAGACAGCTCCCTCCCTGCATTACTAGTGAGAGGCTGGCTTCACAGACAGGGAGGAGCTGCCTGACCCTCACTCCTGACTTCCCCCATGTCCCAGCTAGTGAATGGTGTGTGGGTGAGGGGGGGGGGGGTGGAAGGTGAAGTCTGAGACAGCTCCCTCCCTGCATTACTAGTGAGAGGCTGGCTTCACAGACAGGGGGGAGCTGCCTGACCCTCACTCCTGACTTCCCCCATGTCCCAGCCAGTGAATGGTGTGTGGGTGGGGGGGGGGGGGGAGGATGGTGAAGTCTGAGACAGCTCCCTCCCTGCATTACTAGTGAGAGGCTGGCTTCACAGACAGGGGGGAGCTGCCTGACCCTCACTCCTGACTTCCCCCATGTCCCAGCTAGTGAATGGTGTGTGGGTGAGGGGGGGGGGGAGGATGGTGAAGTCTGAGACAGCTCCCTCCCTGCATTACTAGTGAGAGGCTGGCTTCACAGACAGGGGGGAGCTGCCTGACCCTCACTCCTGACTTCCCCCATGTCCCAGCTAGTGAATGGTGTGTGGGTGAGGGGGGGGGGGGAGGATGGTGAAGTCTGAGACAGCTCCCTCCCTGCATTACTAGTGAGAGGCTGGCTTCACAGACAGGGGGGAGCTGCCTGACCCTCACTCCTGACTTCCCCCATGTCCCAGCTAGTGAATGGTGTGTGGGTGAGGGGGGGGGGGAGGATGGTGAAGTCTGAGACAGCTCCCTCCCTGCATTACTAGTGAGAGGCTGGCTTCACAGACAGGGGGGAGCTGCCTGACCCTCACTCCTGACTTCCCCCATGTCCCAGCTAGTGAATGGTGTGTGGGTGAGGGGGGGGGGGGGAGGATGGTGAAGTCTGAGACAGCTCCCTCCCTGCATTACTAGTGAGAGGCTGGCTTCACAGACAGGGGGGAGCTGCCTGACCCTCACTCCTGACTTCCCCCATGTCCCAGCTAGTGAATGGTGTGTGGGTGAGGGGGGGGGGGGAGGATGGTGAAGTCTGAGACAGCTCCCTCCCTACATTACTAGTGAGAGGCTGGCTTCACAGACAGGGGGGCGCTGCCTGACCCTCACTCCTGACTTCCCCCATGTCCCAGCTAGTGAATGGTGTGTGGGGTGAGGGGGGGGGGGGGAGGATGGTGAAGTCTGAGACAGCTCCCTCCCTGCATTACTAGTGAGAGGCTGGCTTCACAGACAGGGGGGAGCTGCCTGACCCTCACTCCTGACTTCCCCCATGTCCCAGCTAGTGAATGGTGTGTGGGTGAGGGGGGGGGGGAGGATGGTGAAGTCTGAGACAGCTCCCTCCCTGCATTACTAGTGAGAGGCTGGCTTCACAGACAGGGGGGAGCTGCCTGACCCTCACTCCTGACTTCCCCCATGTCCCAGCTAGTGAATGGTGTGTGGGTGAGGGGGGGGGGGGAGGATGGTGAAGTCTGAGACAGCTCCCTCCCTGCATTACTAGTGAGAGGCTGGCTTCACAGACAGGGGGGAGCTGCCTGACCCTCACTCCTGACTTCCCCCATGTCCCAGCTAGTGAATGGTGTGTGGGTGAGGGGGGGGGGGGAGGATGGTGAAGTCTGAGACAGCTCCCTCCCTGCATTACTAGTGAGAGGCTGGCTTCACAGACAGGGGGGAGCTGCCTGACCCTCACTCCTGACTTCCCCCATGTCCCAGCTAGTGAATGGTGTGTGGGTGAGGGGGGGGGGGAGGATGGTGAAGTCTGAGACAGCTCCCTCCCTGCATTACTAGTGAGAGGCTGGCTTCACAGACAGGGGGGCGCTGCCTGACCCTCACTCCTGACTTCCCCCATGTCCCAGCTAGTGAATGGTGTGTGGGTGAGGGGGGGGGGAGGATGGTGAAGTCTGAGACAGCTCCCTCCCTGCATTACTAGTGAGAGGCTGGCTTCACAGACAGGGAGGAGCTGCCTGACCCTCACTCCTGACTTCCCCCATGTCCCAGCTAGTGAATGGTGTGTGGGTGAGGGGGGGGGGGGTGGAAGGTGAAGTCTGAGACAGCTCCCTCCCTGCATTACTAGTGAGAGGCTGGCTTCACAGACAGGGGGGAGCTGCCTGACCCTCACTCCTGACTTCCCCCATGTCCCAGCCAGTGAATGGTGTGTGGGTGAGGGGGGGGGGGGGAGGATGGTGAAGTCTGAGACAGCTCCCTCCCTGCATTACTAGTGAGAGGCTGGCTTCACAGACAGGGGGGAGCTGCCTGACCCTCACTCCTGACTTCCCCCATGTCCCAGCTAGTGAATGGTGTGTGGGTGAGGGGGGGGGGGAGGATGGTGAAGTCTGAGACAGCTCCCTCCCTGCATTACTAGTGAGAGGCTGGCTTCACAGACAGGGGGGAGCTGCCTGACCCTCACTCCTGACTTCCCCCATGTCCCAGCTAGTGAATGGTGTGTGGGTGAGGGGGGGGGGGAGGATGGTGAAGTCTGAGACAGCTCCCTCCCTGCATTACTAGTGAGAGGCTGGCTTCACAGACAGGGGGGAGCTGCCTGACCCTCACTCCTGACTTCCCCCATGTCCCAGCTAGTGAATGGTGTGTGGGTGAGGGGGGGGGGGGGGGGAGGATGGTGAAGTCTGAGACAGCTCCCTCCCTGCATTACTAGTGAGAGGCTGGCTTCACAGACAGGGGGGAGCTGCCTGACCCTCACTCCTGACTTCCCCCATGTCCCAGCTAGTGAATGGTGTGTGGGTGAGGGGGGGGGGGAGGATGGTGAAGTCTGAGACAGCTCCCTCCCTGCATTACTAGTGAGAGGCTGGCTTCACAGACAGGGGGGGGCTGCCTGCCCCTCACTCCTGACTTCCCCCATGTCCCAGCTAGTGAATGGTGTGTGGGTGAGGGGGGGGGGGAGGATGGTGAAGTCTGAGACAGCTCCCTCCCTACATTACTAGTGAGAGGCTGGCTTCACAGACAGGGGGGAGCTGCCTGACCCTCACTCCTGACTTCCCCCATGTCCCAGCTAGTGAATGGTGTGTGGGTGAGGGGGGGGGGGGAGGATGGTGAAGTCTGAGACAGCTCCCTCCCTGCATTACTAGTGAGAGGCTGGCTTCACAGACAGGGGGGAGCTGCCTGTCCCTCACTCCTGACTTCCCCCATGTCTCAGCTAGTGAATGGTGTGTGGGTGAGGGGGGGGGGGGGGGGGTGGATGGTGAAGTCTGAGACAGCTCCCTCCCTGCATTACTAGTGAGAGGCTGGCTTCACAGACAGGGGGGAGCTGCCTGACCCTCACTCCTGACTTCCCCCATGTCCCAGCTAGTGAATGGTGTGTGGGTGAGGGGGGGGGGAGGATGGTGAAGTCTGAGACAGCTCCCTCCCTGCATTACTAGTGAGAGGCTGGCTTCACAGACAGGGGGGAGCTGCCTGACCCTCACTCCTGACTTCCCCCATGTCCCAGCTAGTGAATGGTGTGTGGGTGGGGGGGGGGGGGAGGATGGTGAAGTCTGAGACAGCTCCCTCCCTGCATTACTAGTGAGAGGCTGGCTTCACAGACAGGGGGGAGCTGCCTGTCCCTCACTCCTGACTTCCCCCATGTCCCAGCTAGTGAATGGTGTGTGGGTGAGGGGGGGGGGGGGAGGATGGTGAAGTCTGAGACAGCTCCCTCCCTGCATTACTAGTGAGAGGCTGGCTTCACAGACAGGGGGGAGCTGCCTGTCCCTCACTCCTGACTTCCCCCATGTCCCAGCTAGTGAATGGTGTGTGGGTGAGGGGGGGGGGGGAGGATGGTGAAGTCTGAGACAGCTCCCTCCCTGCATTACTAGTGAGAGGCTGGCTTCACAGACAGGGGGGAGCTGCCTGACCCTCACTCCTGACTTCCCCCATGTCCCAGCTGGTGAATGGTGTGTGGGTGAGGGGGGGGGGGGGAGGATGGTGAAGTCTGAGACAGCTCCCTCCCTGCATTACTAATGAGAGGCTGGCTTCACAGACAGGGGGGAGCTGCCTGACCCTCACTCCTGACTTCCCCCATGTCCCAGCCAGTGAATGGTGTGTGGGTGAGGGGGGGGGAGGATGGTGAAGTCTGAGACAGCTCCCTCCCTGCATTACTAGTGAGAGGCTGGCTTCACAGACAGGGGGGAGCTGCCTGACCCTCACTCCTGACTTCCCCCATGTCCCAGCCAGTGAATGGTGTGTGGGTGAGAGGGGGGGGGGGTGGATGGTGAAGTCTGAGACAGCTCCCTCCCTGCATTACTAGTGAGAGGCTGGTTTCACAGAAAGGGGGGAGCTGCCTGACCCTCACTCCTGACTTCCCCCATGTCCCAGCTAGTGAATGGTGTGTGGGTGAGGGGGGGGGGAGGATGGTGAAGTCTGAGACAGCTCCCTCCCTGCATTACTAGTGAGAGGCTGGCTTCACAGACAGGGGGGAGCTGCCTGACCCTCACTCCTGACTTCCCCCATGTCCCAGCTAGTGAATGGTGTGTGGGTGAGGGGGGGGGGGGGGAGGATGGTGAAGTCTGAGACAGCTCCCTCCCTGCATTACTAGTGAGAGGCTGGCTTCACAGACAGGGGGGAGCTGCCTGACCCTCACTCCTGACTTCCCCCATGTCCCAGCTAGTGAATGGTGTGTGGGTGAGGGGGGGGGGGGAGTATGGTGAAGTCTGAGACAGCTCCCTCCCTGCATTACTAGTGAGAGGCTGGCTTCACAGACAGGGGGGAGCTGCCTGACCCTCACTCCTGACTTTCCCCATGTCCCAGCTAGTGAATGGTGTGTGGGTGGGGGGGGGGGGAGGATGGTGAAGTCTGAGACAGCTCCCTCCCTGCATTACTAGTGAGAGGCTGGCTTCACAGACAGGGGGGGGCTGCCTGACCCTCACTCCTGACTTCCCCCATGTCCCAGCTAGTGAATGGTGTGTGTGGGTGAGGGGGGGGGGGGAGGATGGTGAAGTCTGAGACAGCTCCCTCCCTGCATTACTAGTGAGAGGCTGGCTTCACAGACAGGGGGGAGCTGCCTGTCCCTCACTCCTGACTTCCCCCATGTCCCAGCTAGTGAATGGTGTGTGGGGGAGGGGGGGGGGGGAGGATGGTGAAGTCTGAGACAGCTCCCTCCCTGCATTACTAGTGAGAGGCTGGCTTCACAGACAGGGGGGAGCTGCCTGTCCCTCACTCCTGACTTCCCCCATGTCCCAGCTAGTGAATGGTGTGTGGGTGAGGGGGGGGGGGAGGATGGTGAAGTCTGAGACAGCTCCCTCCCTGCATTACTAGTGAGAGGCTGGCTTCACAGACAGGGGGGAGCTGCCTGACCCTCACTCCTGACTTCCCCCATGTCCCAGCTAGTGAATGGTGTGTGGGTGAGAGGGGGGGGGGGGTGGATGGTGAAGTCTGAGACAGCTCCCTCCCTGCATTACTAGTGAGAGGCTGGTTTCACAGACAGGGGGGAGCTGCCTGACCCTCACTCCTGACTTCCCCCATGTCCCAGCCAGTGAATGGTGTGTGGGTGAGGGGGGGGGGGGAGGATGGTGAAGTCTGAGACAGCTCCCTCCCTGCATTACTAGTGAGAGGCTGGCTTCACAGACAGGGGGGAGCTGCCTGACCCTCACTCCTGACTTCCCCCATGTCCCAGCTAGTGAATGGTGTGTGGGTGAGGGGGGGGGGGAGGATGGTGAAGTCTGAGACAGCTCCCTCCCTGCATTACTAGTGAGAGGCTGGCTTCACAGACAGGGGGGAGCTGCCTGACCCTCACTCCTGACTTCCCCCATGTCCCAGCTAGTGAATGGTGTGTGGGTGAGAGGGGGGGGGGGGTGGATGGTGAAGTCTGAGACAGCTCCCTCCCTGCATTACTAGTGAGAGGCTGGTTTCACAGACAGGGGGGAGCTGCCTGACCCTCACTCCTGACTTCCCCCATGTCCCAGCCAGTGAATGGTGTGTGGGTAAGGGGGGGGGGAGGATGGTGAAGTCTGAGACAGCTCCCTCCCTGCATTACTAGTGAGAGGCTGGCTTCACAGACAGGGGGGAGCTGCCTGACCCTCACTCCTCCGGGGTATTGTGATCTTCCTGCACACAGTGCCCTATCCCTGATACCAGGGGTGTTGTGATCTTCCTGCATGCAGTGCCCTATCCCTATTAATACCAGGAGTGTTGTGATCTTCCTGCATGCAGTGCCCTATCCCTATTAATACCAGGAGTGTTGTGATCTTCCTGCATGCAGTGCCCTATCCCTGATATCGGGATGTGTGCAAGAAGATCACAACACCCCCGGTATCAGGAATAGGGCACTGTGTGCAGGAAGATCACAACACCCCCAGTATCAGGAATAGGGCACTGTGTGCAGGAAGATCACAACACCCCTGGTATTAGGGATAGGGCACTGTGTGCAGGAAGATCACAACACTCCTGGTATTAATAGGGATAGGGCACTGTGTGCAGGAAGATCACAATACCCCTGGTATCAGGGTTAGGGCACAAGTTCTAGTCACATTGACTGATCACATTACTTGTTTTGTCAAGCTACCAACTGTTTCCATTTCCCATCCCCCATATACTGTCAGTAGGAAACTTGGTAACATGAATAAATAAGAGGGCAGCCAATAGGAATACATATTCATTCCTAAACTGACCTTAACTGACCTGAAAAGTGTCAAATTGTATCATTTTCAGTTAGTGCGCACTAACTCCCGTTAGTGCGCACTAACTCGAGTTAGTGCGCACTAATCGGAAAAAACGATTTTTAACGATTTTTTAACTAAAAAATCGTGCCTAAGACGATTTTCTTGCCCTGCCACACGATTTCTATCGTTAAGACGATATGGAAAACGATTCACATCCTCTAGCTCTACCTTATGCCTTTGGGATAGCCAATCACAGTCACCTCTTTGGAGAGATTGAAAAGGAATGGAAAATCCCACTACACCATTACTAGTCCTCATGGTAAGGCATCTAAGGTCATCTAGTGGCTAACCAAAGTGTCGGCCACATATGCATATAGCTACTGATTTAACAGTTAACAGTAGCAACAGAATCATATCAATCTATTCACTTACTCAGCATCCCAACATTTACACTACTTCCAGAGTGAACAACATCCACACCATGATTGATTACTTTTAACTCCACTCGGTTGAGTAGCCTAATGCTTTCAATTTGGCTTGTATAGACTGAGGTAAGAAATAAAAAAGATGTTCCCATGCTTTAATGTAATCTTTGAATAAGTGCCTGTGCATAAATTTTACGTCTAGTCGTTCTAATTTCATCCACTCTGCCATTTGTTGAAACCAAAGCAGTAAAGAGCAAGAGGAGGGTTGTATCCAATGTTTCAAAATACAAAAGTTAGCTAGCAATGAAGGAACATTTTTCGAAAAAAATCCATGAGGTTGGGTACAATCCCAAAGACTTATTTAATATAGCTAGAAGGTTAACTAACCCAGTTCCCTCTCATATTTTATTGTCCAATGTTCCCAGTGCATAGTCTTTCTCCATATTTTTAATTTAAAGATTGAGAAAATTTTTCCTCAGTCCCTAATTGGCATATTAATCCATCTCCTCAAACTTTGTCTCTCTGGGAATACTTTGAACCTGTTTCCTCTTCAGTGGTTGAAAATCTGATAGCTAAATCCAGTGACACATTATGCCCCCCAATCTCTCTTTTCCTCTTTGTTTTTTAAAGCTTCCAGAAATATTTTAGCACCTATTTTTTCTAAACTGATTAACCTCTCAGTGAAGGTTTTATTCCTCCCTCTCTGAAAAAAGCCATTGTGTGTCCACTTTTCAAAAAAGGTTCACTTGACCCCATAGACAATTACAGGCCAATTTCTTCTTTGCCATATATTTATCAAAATGTGGTAAGTACTGCATGTGATAGCAAAAGGGGCATGTTTTATGCTATATTGTTGAGAGAGAGAGAGAGAGAGAGAGAGAGAGAGAGAGAGAGAGAGAGAGAGAGAGAGAGAGAGAGAGAGAGAGAGTGGCCATAATGTCATGGCCCATAGGTAGGTATTTGTATCCCTATGGTAGGCCCACCTAGTAACTCGAGGTGGGGATTAGGTAAGAGTGTAGGGGGTTAGGGGCCACTTTGACATTCTAAGTGACACCTACTAACAGAACAGTGGTCTCTTGTGAAGATTTGCTAGCCTTCGGAGTGAGGAAACTCACTCCAAGATGAGATTTGAGCAAGGTTCTCTCAACCTAGCTTGATGGACTCTCTACCTGGGTAACATCAAGCTAGGTTGAGAGAACATTGCCCAAATCTCATCTTGGAGTGAGTTTCCTCACTCCGAAGGCCATCAAACCTTGCATTTTTTGGGTCTCTCTACTATGCACAGGTGTGGTGGTGGTCAAGGTCCATCTTCACCATCTTCACCAGCCTACACTCGGATGCCTCTCACCTGCCTCGGTGCTTGCTGAAGCTCCTCTGCAGCTGTGTCATGGCCCAGGGGCACACGTTACCACCAGAGATAGGTCCACTTCCTGCATTCCTACAACAGAGGTTTATGTCAAAGTAACAAAAAGTAAATTGGGCAGACTAGATGAGCCTTATACTCCTTATCTGCCGTCATATTTTACGATTTCTTTAAGAGTTTGCAAATGCTCTGAAGTGATGGATTCAGAAAGGGAATAAGTTATGGCTGCATTCTCTATTGAAAACAAAACCTGAATCTTTGCATATATGTGCTTCACTAATCAAGTCTCCTCATGGTACCCTGAAATGAAAAATTCCAGGTTTAGTTCTGCATTATCTCATATTAAAGTAAGGTAAACCAAAGCACGGAAAGAGTTAAGGGCATAGAGGTAAAACCAGTTGTCATCAATTCCTATACACAAATATTATCTTTCAGGGAGATATGTATTATATAGTATATCTGTCATAACAGAGTCTTACTGTGAGCATGCTCTTGTTGTACTGATGGTTAAATTTAGTTGGTGGTTGAAGTTATCTCAGGGTACTCTTCTTGGTTGGAATAACTTTGTCCTAGTGATAAACAAAATAAAGATCCAGAGATTGATCTGGTCACCATATTTTGGATTCAGAATGATTTCTTTTAAACTCTGTTGCAAAATTGGTGATAGATTCACAGCAATCTTTTGTCGTTCTCTGAATCATCATGTAGAGTTTGCAGTTTAGCTTTAGGCAGTAAGGTGCTGATTGATTTCAATAGACCTTTAGTGTCTTTCAAGATAAGTGTGTAAATGTCTTTGGATTAAGAATTTACCACTGTAGCAGCACTAGAGCCAAGACTCCTGAGACCCAGTCAACACTCCATCTATTATCCATACATCCCTCTCCAAAAGAAACATGACATATATCATAGCAAAATTACTGTAAAAATATAGTAAAATGTAATTTAAATCAACCAGAAGTTACTGTTCCCTATGGTTAACACAATTTGACCTAAAATATCACAGAATACTGCACTGCATATCAACTTAAATGGAGGTTGCTGCTAAGTAATACATTAATAAGTGGTAGAATCACCAAATCCCATCCATCTTAGCTACTGTTCTCTCTCCATGTATGAATGATGATCTCCCTTGAGGAGAAAGAAAGAAGGAAATATCTTAGACCTAGAAGCAGGCTTTAGTGATGTGCCTGCTGTAGAGAAAAGAGAGCTGTGCCAGAATAAATTCTAAGGGAGAGGAGGGGAGAGGCAAGGTAAAAGTGACAGGAAAAGGAGACATTAGAGGCCAAGTTACAGAGAAAGAACTATAGCAGAATGTACTCCACAAAGGAAGTCAACAGTACCGTAAGTTGTAATTCAGTCAGCGTATATGAACTTGCTTTTCATTTACATACAGTAGTTAACAAGTACAAGTTTTACTATACAGTCTAACACCATAAATAAGCAGAATACTATAGAAATGAGTATACACTATAAAAAGTACTTATTTACTGTTTTGGTTTTTTCCTCTCTTCTCCCTCTTTCATACTCTATCTCTCTCCACTTGCTTTCTCCTCTCTATCTACCTCCTGCTCCCTCTCTTTCCTTGCTTCCCACTTCTCTCTCTCTCTCTCTCCTCCGCCTCCTCTCTTCCAAGAACACATTTTAGGAGGGTATTTGTCCCCCTCAGTCCCCCCTGCTCCCCACGGTGATGTTTACGGGCCTACATGCGATACAGTGAAGATCTGAGCATCATTACTTGCTCTGCAAGGTTTCACTGCATGTGACTCTCCAAGGAACTGTGTCTGATGCAAGAAATTCTCCATAAATCAAGATCTCATGTTTATAAATATGGTGAAGAAGCTTAAATATGGTGGAGCATCCAGTTTATGCTAAAAATATTCCTGAAGGGATGAGCAAGAACTGGCTAGAGTCCGTCTTCAGCTGTGATTCTCTTCTTCCTAGTCTTATTTGATCAGCCGGCACCAGTGTGCAGAATGCTGCTGTTGTGAAGAGAAATTTGACAAATGACTATGTGGAATTGAAAGCTGATGTCTTTGCTGTAATGTTTTTGATCTCCTATGGGAAAAGAAAAATACAAAAGCTGTTAAATAAATAAATAAATATCTATAATGTCAATTTTGGTTGAGCAAACTAGAGGTATCATGGACAGAAAATTTCCAGTGACTCGGGGATAGGCTTGATGATCTGTAGTGATGACACGGATTCAATGACACTTTAATTTGATGCAGTATTCCTACAGTTTTGTGAAGGACAATGTTAAACTGAGTTAAAAGAAACTTACAGTTACAAGAGATAATACATCTCCAAATTACTTGAGTATTAAAATCTTTTTTTCTTCATTTGGTTTCCTTTTTGCATTCATTAATTTATTATGGGTTCTAAATTAGACAAAGTAAAAATCTCTCAGACCTAGTGCACACACTACAAAAATTTAAAAAAAGTGTTTTTTGTACCCTTGTTCTCTTGATAACCTGCCAGAATCTCAAGTTCTCTGCTTCTGGGGCCTCACTGAGTTTTGGAGAGTTCTAACTAGGATATCCAACTCTTTGGCATTTGGAAGGACAGTCCCTAATTTGAAAACTGGCCAGCTTAATCCTGTTAGAGAATGGATAGCAGAGTGCTGACTAACTGATAGAGCCCACTGATAGTACAAGCATAGAAGAATGGGAAGTCAGAGAAGATTTATGCAGAAATAACTCTTTTGCTGAAATAGATTTTCCTGCAAAGTGAGGTAGAATGCTGTTGTATATATTAGCACAAATCAGCTCAGCAGATCTTCCTACAATATTAGCTAAAGTTGTCAGCTTGCAATATGCTCTCTATTATAATATAACTATGATTAATTTGAGAGCTGCATTCTGTTTTGGAAGGATTTTATGTATATATAATGTTTTAAAGTTATAATCATGAGCAAAGGGTTCTCTTGGTTTCTTTTGGAAAAATATGTGGGCATAAATTGGACCACGATTTACAGACACAAAGCAGGTTGAATGAGCATAAGTTCTCAAGCTTCAGGCTTGTACTTAGTCAGTCCCTGTTGTGTTGGTTCTTATTATTCATTAGGGATTTAGATAACTGGGTGGCTGGCAACAGTGAGTGTGGATCACTTATTAACGTGCCTATTTTGTGAAAGGAGGAGGACCTAAATAGATACCCATGTCATAGGAAGGTGCAGGAGGGAGGTTCTAGAGACTAAACGTAAACTAAAATCCAGACCCTCCAGGGTATTGTTCTAAGACTTGCTAACTGATTCACATACAGCCACCAGAGGCAGGCTGAGCTCCAGAGTCTCAAAGCATGAATGAGACAATGATGAAGAGAGGAGGACTTGAGATTGATTAATAGAAAGAGGGGAACGTTTTGGGAAGGAGAGAGCCTATTCCAGTGATAAGGTCTCCATCTCAACCAAAATGGAACCCAACTGCTGGCGCTAACAAAAAAGGAAATAGAACAGCTTTTAAACAAGATATAGGCATTGGGACCTGGGCTCAGGCCAGGCCCTGGTGTCAGACCTCAGCCTATGCCGAGGCCCAGGCATTGGACCCAACCTTCAGACTGTGCCCAGGCCGAGGCACAGGCATCGGGATCTGGAATCATGCTGGGACCCAGCATTAGGCTTGGATTGGACCATGGCCCAAGCCTCAGAACCCAGCTTCCGGACTGGTCCACATTATTGACCTGGGCCGAGATCAGGAGCCATCCTCCAGGATGGACCTAGCATGAGACCATGGCCGGGGCTGAGGTTCAGGTTTCGGGACCAGGCCTCTGTATCAGTTCCTGGCACTGAGCCAGGGCCCAGGCAGAGGCCCGGGCATCGGAACCCATCCTCTAGGCTGGGCCCCGGTGCTGGGCCTGGGTCTTGGTCAAGGCCATGGCCCTGGTGTCTGGCCTAGACTATGCATAGAGCCTACACTGAGGACATGAGACTCAGGGGAGACAGCCTAAAAGCCAAGGCAGCAGAGTTCAACCAGAAGCAGGACAAAGCGCAGGATGGAGTGCAAAGACCAGGAGAATACACAGCAGAATGGAGGCTAAGGACAAGAAGAATACACAGCAGCGTGGAGCCTCAGGAGATGACATGGCAGCATGGAGGCAGCAGCCCCAGGAGATGAAACAGCAGCATGGAGGCAGCAGCATGATAAGATGAGATGAGGTGAGACATCAGCAAGGAGGCGGCAGCAGCAGCATGATGAGATGAGATACGAGGAAAACAGTAAGCAGCAGGAGCAGGACATGAGACATGATATGAAGAGACAGCAGCAGGACCATGACTGGAGACCACATGAAGGAGGCTGGAGCACGGGCAGATCATAGAGGAGGGCATTATAAATAGGCAGTAGGACAACACAGGAAGACAGTAGCTTACCCCCATCAACAAGTCACAACAGGAACTCTGTAGTGAGGATGGGCCCAGCGGTTTTCTTCCTTCTATCCGGTACAGGAACTCTGTACAGAGGCCCGGCCATGCTTGTTTCCACAAGTCTTGTAAACTGGGTATATATGGCACCACTACTGCGGCCTCATTGTCCGTTTCCACAGTGTGGCTTTCCAGTTGGGGGCGGCATGTCTTTGGGAGACTTACTCCTAGGTCGTCTCTCTGGGTGCAGACTGCTGAGAGGCATTGAGTTCTGGATGCTGGAGAAGGCACAGATGGAGGCTTGGGCATTCGTTGTAGAATTTGTATTAACAAATTGATGGATGTTGATACAGTTGTTAGAGCTTGCGTAAGGGCTGCTGTCTGATCACACAGGACCTGGGTCTAAGTGTTGACAGCTCTTCTCAAGTGCACTAGCTCTGCCTGCATGTGGTGGAGGTGTGCACCATGCCTCCTTTCCAGGTGGTCCAGCTGCTTATGCACTGAGGCCCTGTTGGTGCTGGTGCTGTGCTAGGTATGGCAGCAGCTGCAGTTTGGGCCTCCAAATGTGGCATGATGGAGCTGGTGAGCTGCTCCTGCTCAGTGCTTGCTGCCTCCTGCTGGTGACATGGCGTGCTGGAGGTGTTGTGATGGCTTGACTGCCTCCCACTGCAGGTTGGTGCTCGCCTATGAAGCCGGATATGTTAAGGCTTACATTCAGAAGGACTGCGGAGCCCAGGGGTACCAGTATCTGCAGCTGTTGTTCTTCAGGTTGCTGCTGCGCCTCCTCCTCTTCTTCACTGACCTGTGTTGCTGCATCCAGTGGTAAGGGTGCATGTAAAAGTGAGGCTGTGCCAGTGGCATACCAAGGGTCTCCGGCGCCCGGGGGCCAATGCATTGGTGTGTGTCTCCAGCACCTCTCCCCCTCCCAATCCTTCCTGTACTAATGCTTAAGGTCACAGAAAATCAGTGGCGTCTTTAGAAAGAAGAATTGGGGGGGGGGGGGGAGCAAAAATGACATTTCCTCATCACACCCACTTCCATAGCATGGCCCTCTGCTTTAAAATTGGCTATAAAATAAAATCCTAATAAGAAAGTCCAAAGGGTCTTCAGCATAATTTTAAAAAGCTGGCCAGTTTCACACTTCTTGTAAAAGCACTATTAAAATTATTTGATAACTTCATTCAACTAATTCTGTATGGCTCTGAGAGTGAAGTCTGGAATATATAGGAAGGGACAGAATGTCAATATAAATCCTGCACCTCCAGTTCTGTAACGCACTGTGGTTTCCAACAATGGAGCTTGGATGTTTCCCTTACAGCTCATCATACTAAAAGATATTTTCAAATTCTGGTGTCACCTCACAGTAACAGCAGCACAAACACCTTCCACTGCCAGACACATTTTTAACTAACACAAAACCCCACAAAAAAGACACTCAATTATAATAGTAAAACCATACTATTAAAAGAATATTTTTAAACTTCTGATAAATAGAATCATTTCTATTAATTAAACTCATACACCTTTTTTAAAAATTTCCCAAGAACTAATAAAATATTTCAAAACAGCACATATATCAAATAACACCCAATAATTAAAACTAATAAGGATGAAAAACAAGCCCCTGCTGTCCATACATGGGAGCTCTTGATTTCTAGTCACCCTGATATTTATTTATTTATTTATTTATTTATTTAGAATTTTTCTATACCGACATTCTTGAACAAAAATATCAAATCATATCGGTTTACAATTAAACAGAACAGACGCGGCTATGGCGTAACATAGAACAATATTGCTCAATGGTTTTTTTTGCCCTCACTATACGACCCGTATGACATAGTGAGGGCAAAAGTAGCGCCGGCGCCATTTTGAATATTGGCAATACGGCCCGAGTGCAGGAGGTCGCTCCCGGACCCCCGCTGGACTTTTGGCAAGTCTTGTGGGGGTCAGGAGGCCCCCCCAAGCTGGCCAAAAGTCCCTGGGGGTCCAGCGGGGGTCCGGGAGCGATCTCCTGCACTCGTGACATCGGATGACAGGAACCAAAATGGTGCCGGCTCTACCTTTGCCCTGTCATATGGTAAGGGCAAAGGGCCACCGGCGCCATTTCTATTAACGCAGCCGTGGCCCGAGAGCGGGAGATGGCACCGGGACCCCCCCACTGGACCCCAGGTAATTTAAAATATTTTGGGGGGGTTTGGGAGGGTGGGGGATTTGTTTTAAAGGGTCGGGGTGGGTTTTAGGGTTGTTTTGGTGTGCTGGTTTTCCCGCCCTCCCCCGATTTACGATTTTTTGACGATAAATCGTGGGAATTGCTATTGTATCGCGGCTCTAACGATTTTTGACGATTTAAAATATATCTGATGATTGTTTTAAATTGTCAAAAAATGATTCACATCCCTACTCACATATCCATTCTCTCTCACACATACACATTCATGCTCTTATACCCACCATAACCTCTCACTCTCACAGACACTGACACACTCTCAGGCTCTAAGACACTCTCTCCCCCTCACACACACACACACCCTCCCCCCCCACACACACACACAAACTCTTACTCCCCTGGATTCTCTCATATACACACATACTCTCACTCTCACTGGCTCCCTCACATACACACACTCAGGCAAGCTCCCAATCATTCTCACACTGCTCCCTTCCCACCCCTCAGGCATGCACACATTCATTCTCACACCACACACACACACAGACCCTCAGGCAGGCACCAAATCATTCTCTTCATTCTCATACACAAATACACACACACACAGACCGGCATCTATTCTCACACATACAAACCCCAGGAAGACACCCATTCATTTTCATACACAGACACACCCTCAGGCAGGCACCCATGCATTCACACACATACACCCCCGGGCAGACTCCCATTCATACTCATGCACACACTAAAGGCAGACCCCCCTCTCTTTTCCCAGCAACCTCGGAACCTCTCTCATTCCTCTGCTGCCACTGTCACTGATGCCGCGTGGCTATTGCGGAGGTGCCGATTGCTGCTACTGACACTGAAGCCCATTCTGCTGCCTCCTCTGTGCAGGCCCCATGTTATTAAACATTTGTGGGCTTCCACTTCCTCCATGCTGATCTCGTATATTGCGAAATCGGTATAGCGAAAGTGCTACTTTTGCACATTTCCAAAGATAACATGTGCCAATCACAAAACATTACATTTTTTTTTCCTTTGCTGTCTGATTTTAGTTTTCTAATCTGTTGGTCACAGGCTTTATTTTTCCACCTTCCCTTTCTTGTTTTTTTCGCCAATTCCTTTTACAGGGTCTATTTTATTCTATTTCTTTTCTCTCCATCTGTCTTCTTCCCGCAAACACACAGTCAGGTTCTCATTCTCACACACTTTCTCCTTCTCTCTCTCTCTCTCTCACACACACACACACACACTCAGGCTCTATTCTCACAAGCTCTCTCTCTCACACATACACACACGCACAGGCTCTCACACCCACATGCTGTCTCATGCACCCAGAGCTCTCACTCTCACATGCTGTCTCATACATACATACATACATACATACACACTGTCTCTCTCTTGCATATGCTGTCTCACTCTCATACACACAGACTCTCTCTCACTCCCACATGCTGTCTTGCTCAAGCACAGGCTCTTACTGACACATGCTCTCTCTCATACAATCATTCATACACACTGGCTCTCACTGTCACATGCTGTCTCTCTCACACACACAGAGGATCTCACATGCTGTCTCTGTAAACATTCAGGGCCTCACTGCTAAACGCTGTCTCTCAACTCATCTCTCACACACACATATACAACACAATCTCTCAACTCACTCTCATACACACACACACACACACACACACACACACTCTACAGGCCCTCAGCCTCTCTCTCACCCCTTGGCCTCCTCTTTGCAGGGCTCTGCGGTGGACCTGATCTTCTCTGGCCGCCTGCGATGTGGGATTCACGGTGGCCCTACTACCGTGCCTCCTCATCTTCTTGGGCCGCCACGACGTGGGATTTGTGGCGGCCCATAAACTCTGCTCCTCTTCTGCACATGGCCGATGCCCCTCCTCCTTCCTGCCCACTTGGCTCCGGCAACGTCTTTCTTCTGGGGCCGCGCAGGCAGAAAGGAGGAGGAGCACCAGCAGGTCAGGATGTGACTATTTTATCAGGCCATGGTGGGATGAGCTCTACCACAGCCCCACCGATGTTCCTGCCCTGTGTGACCTGTACACAGCACAGCAGTAGTTCCCTGCTCAGCCGCCAGTGGGATGAGATCCACCTGTGGCTGCATGGGCCTCCATGTCAGCCATCAGTGCCCCCCATGGCCCTGCGCCTGGGGTAATTGCCCCCCCTCCCCTGCACTGATGGCCCTTGATGGCTGGGATTGGCAGATTCCTGGACGAGAGCTGTAGAAACGAAGAAGAAATCATAAGGACCAATGCTATAAGGTTAGTACACATGTACTGTTTGGCATAAGATATGCACTGAACATCAATCAATGTGAGCATCTTTTTTTTTAGTTCAAATCTTTTTATTAAAGAGAGTATGAAAAACAAAGAACAAATACAAATAGCAAAGTTATAGACAATAAGAAAGCAATACCGACAAATTACAAAGACAGAACACATAAAGCTGCCAGAACAGAGAAAAAAACTAAGCGCAACCAGAAGGATAATATTTCAATGGTACCAAAGTTGTGCATCAGCTTGCCTTACCCTGAGAATCAAAATAGTTATCTAGCGGTTTCCATACCCATGACCAAGAGGCAAGATGATGAATCTTAATAGCAACAGCTTTCGCATATTTGCAATATAAACAGATAGAGTTTCACCAAAAATGCTCATTGAGCAAATTGCTGTGTTTCCAGAAGGACAAAATTAAATGAAGTGTAACTGCAAGGAAAAAAAAATCCAATAATTTGTGGTGTAGAGGAGGAAGAGAAAACAGCAAAACTGCCCCCCCCCCTCGAATAATAATTATATGATAAGTAAGTGGGGTGTCCAGATGTAAGAGCCGGGAGATTACCTCCTGCACCTTGGCGCCAAAATGAAAACACATTGGGACCAAAAAATAATATGTGAGATAACATGGCCTTTCAATGTGAGCATCTTATGCCAAAATCCAGGGACATCTGTAGCAGCCTTGACATTTAGAGATGAGGTGACGTTACCGGCTCCAGCTCGTGTGGTGTCCAGCCACTCATCCATCCCTTGGAAGACATCTGACCCCAGCCATTCGATGAGGCGCTCCTCCATTGGTGTCATGATGATGGGGCAAGGGGCTCCTCCTCCGGTCTGCTACAGATATTTATTGCAGCTCGCCACCTTGTTTTTGAGTTGGGACTTGATGTCCCCGTAATGGGGGGGGGGGGCCATCTGCTCCGGACTCCTTTTCCCTTCGCTGCGCTGGAATATGACCTGGGCAATAGTGGGCCAGATCTGGCCCTTGGTTGCCCTGGATGTCTTGCCTGCATGGTTGCCGAAGAGCATAGCATAGTTCTCGAGGATCACAGTGATGACCATGTCATTGTCCTCGACACTGAACTTTAATGCCCAAAGATGACCGCACCCTGCTGCCTGGTGGCCTGATGATTGGGATGCCACTTCCACTTCCACAGAGGTGTCACGTTCTTTGCTTTTGCTCCCACTCTCTGCTCCCCTCCCTCCCTTCCTCCCCTCCTCCTGCCTTTTCCCTACCAACTCCCCTCCCCTCGCTGTCTATCCCTACCCTGCAGTTCTCCTCCTACTGTACTGCCTATTCCCTTCCCTCCTCCTATCCCTTCCCTCCTGCCTATCTCTACTCCTGTCCCTGCCTCATCCCTACTCCTGCTCCTCCTCCTAACACTACTGCCCATGTCCTCCCTCCTCTCCTCACGCCTCTCCTCTCTCCCCACACCTCTCATGCTCCAGATCTTCTCACTCCTCCACACCACTACCCCTCCTCCTCACTACCATCACCAATCCTCCTACACATCACCACCACTCCTCTTCACTCCGCCACACACAGACAGACAGACAAACTGGACAAACTAACAAAACCTTTCACTCAAAGACAAAAAACCAAGGTAAAGGGAAACAGATGACAACAGAAGACAAGACAATGCACTCACGAAATCGATTCTGAAAAAGCTCCTACTCTCACTATCCAACACACCAACCCTCCTCTCCTCTCTCCAACACCGTGCTGCTGAATATCCCATCTAAATCTATTTGGCTAGCTTAGATAAACGGCTATGTTTTGAATCTGTACCCAGTATGGTTACTGCAATTCTACACTATACCTCTTATTTATAAAGAGCTTTACCAAAAAAACTGAACAATTCTTATTAGAATTTGTGTCTATTGAGCTTGAGTAAATTGCTAATTATTCTATAAAATCTCCAAAATGGTAATGCTTTATTCATCTCTATTCCAAATTCCTTACTACGTGATTGTGCTTAATAACCAATCAATTATGGAAGCACAGTACTTATTTAAAATAGATGGAGAAGAAAAATGTCCTTTTTTTAGATAATTCAACTGACAGTTAAAAAGTATCATTATTGCAACTCCCTTCCACCCTTTTTTTTTTTTAATCTCTACGAAGGAATTATTTTAGGCATTGAGTTTTGAAAGGTAATGATAATAGGTATTGAAATTTTTTTTAAGGTATTCTCTACTTATTCACACCAACTATTGAGAATCTCACATTGAATGCTGCTATGCTGACCCTTACCACAGTCACAAGATGGTGTTGTACTGAGGCATGGAATGCGTTAACTAGAGTACGAAGAAATGAAAGGTAGACTGGCTGGGCCAAGTTAATTAATTCTGTATCTAATAAGTTTTAAAGGTCAAAAAAGGTGACAAAAGAAACTTTCAAAGGCAAAGATTTTTGAACAAGGATGACTGATGTCTGTCCTCTGATTACTGCCGAAAACATAGCAACACAGTAGATAATTGCACATAAATGCTAATTGGCCTGCCTAGTCTGCCTAATTATTCCTGTTCACATTGTTATGGATATATCCTTGCTGCTAGCCATACAAGCTTGAATGCTTGTGGGATATCACTCCTTATCCAAGTCCAGCAACAGTCAGAGTCTTGTTGCTTTATCTGCCACTCCTGTGCTTGCTGGACAGGCAGGGAGGGTGACAGCAGCACATGCAGTGAGTGAATCTGCAGCCTATAAGGAACGGGGGTTGAACATAGGCCACAGAATTGCTATTAACTAGTGCTAGAATATATGATCCATGCTAATTTTGCTGAACTGAAAGAACTAAGTTCCTTTCTGTGACTGACAAGAAGAGAGCTTTTCTGACTGAATCAATCATTGGGATTGATAGAGATAGATCAGCTAACAGTAAATCTGCTCTTTGTTTAGCCAGGTCAGAAGTGGCAGGGAGAGAGAAAGGGTTTCTTCATTTGAATGATTTTGTCTGGTGACATGGAACTTACCAGACATAGAAGAGTACTCCTAAATTTTGTCTGCTGCATACTAGTTTAAATACTAAAGATTTTGGATCGGCTTCATCCCAGTAAGATCCCTGTGTCTGGGACCCTGCCTGGAGCAAAGACAAAGCCAGTAAGTCTCCCTAAGCTCCCTAAGCTCCAGGAGACTGATAATTTGCTACTTGTAGTTATTGTCTTATTTATTTATTTATTTATGGTTTTTATATACCGATCTTCTTACATAATATGTAAATCAAATCGGTTTACAGAGAACAGTTGAAAAGCTTGCTTGTGGGCAATTACATATAACAAAGAACTTTTTAGAGTAACATATTGTATAACTTTTTGAGTAACATTTAAACAGTGGCAAAAAAATACATGGCTAAACATAAACATAAGAACAAGATATACATGGCACAACAAAGTCTTATATGTCTAAATCCAAGGGGGAGAAAAGAATGGAGGGCGGGGAATGGAGGGGTTATATAGTTGGAGCGGAGAGGGTGTAATAAGAGTTCGTCTTGCATGTGCGTGTTGTTTATGCTGAGACTGACGGTACTCCCTTGGTCAGAGAGATGTGGACAATCTGTGTAAATCACCATACATTGGGCTGCGGAAGTCTGCAACCTTGCATCTCTGGCCTTCCTTCACTAGGCCAAGTCATCACCAGAACCAGAGACTGAGATATGGGACCACCTAGCAGCAACGACAACCTACGAGTTGATATCGCTACCTTTAGTCAGTCTAAACAGGGTGAAATCTGATTCTTTGGAGACCGTATATAAATTGAAGGGATTCTCTGATCTCTCTGTTTAAAAATCTAAATGAAATCTGTGGCTGTGATTTGGCGTTTCTGGAAACATATCTTTTCTTCACTGAGAGCAACTACAGGCTGACTAAGCACTAGTTACCAGAGGAAACGGATACAGCAAGGGGGCAAATACAGCTTTTAATTTCCATGAAAAGTTATCTATCTAAATGTCAAAACAGAGATATTAATTAAATGCCATATGCAGCTAAATTCTAGCCATTTAACGAGTTATGCAGCTAGAATATAGCCACATAAATCGGGGGCATTCTGGAGGTGGGCGGTCGCTTAAATGGGGGGCATTCTGGAGGTGGGCGGGAGGTGTTTTGGGGAGGAGCAGAATTAGTTGCATAAGTTATGCAGCTAACTCCAAATATCGAATATCGGAGTTAGCCGCTTAACTTTTGCGGCTATCTCTGCTTGTGCCGCTGACCTGTTTTAACGTTAGCCACATAGGTTTATCCAGCTTGGTTTATCCGGCTAACTAGCTGAACCACTCACTCAGTGGCTAAATAGTGGCCTCATGCTGTCCAGTTATGTGATTTTAAAGGATTGTTCTGGGATAGGTTGAAGCGGGGACGGGATAACTGTTGACTTTAATTATAAACGCTCAGGGGAAGTCAACGAGCCTGAAAATTAATTGAGGGTGCACAAGGCTGAAGGAACTAGGGAGGTGGTTCCCAAATCTCTCATGTTTTCAGGTTACTGCAATGAGTACCTTTGTGTAAGAGAAAGGTAGGGGCTGCCTCATGGCTCACGGGCCCTGTGCTGATTTTAAGTTTCTTCAGATACTGCTGCTGCCGCCACTGCAGAGAGATGGACAGCATTGCAGCCTGAGGAGCATAGGAGGGAGGAGAGGCAGAAAGAGGGAGAGGAGAGGGGGCTGCCCCTTAGCGGGGGGGGGGGGGGGTTTGAAGAGGGGACTGATGCTGTGCAGCAGATTGGGAGCAAAAAGAGAGGGGGGCTGCTGGTGCTGGTCAGTGGTGGAGGAGAGGAAACTCCTGATGATGGGAACGGGAGGAAAGGTAAGAGAGGACTTCCGCTGCCGGGCAGGGGGTGGGTGAGGGTGAAATGGGGATGCAAGACAAGAAGTGGGCGGGGGAGACGGAGGAAGACCTAGGGCAAGGAATGGGGGGAGAAAGAGGGGTACTGGGCACAAGGCAAGGAATGGGAGAGAAGTAGGAGGATTCAGAGCACAGAGTGGAGTTGGGGGAGGGGGATACAGGGGAAGGAGGAAAGGGAATGCTGGGCATGGGGTGGGGGAAGTGAAAGCAGGATGCTAGATAGGAGGGGGGAGAGAGAGGGGTGGGGGTGCCTTGCTGAAGCTGCCATCATTATAAGGACAGCTGTGCCTTTGCTGCGAAAGGAGAAAGCACTGTGTCAGAGCAGACACTGGTAAGTGAACGGGAGGGGACGTAATTCTGTATATCTGCCCCGGGTGCAGAAAAAAGCTGATCCTGGCTCTGTAATCTGACTGCCCTCTGATGTAGCCATATCACGATTGCTTTCTCTGCCTTTTGCTTTCTCCTTTTCACCTCTGTCCTTGGGTTCTTTGCAATACTGCAATTTCTCAGCCCTTTTCCTACCCCTGTGCTCTACCTTCTGTCCCAAACATGTTTGAACTCAGTAGCACTGCACTTTATATTCAATTGAAAACAAGCAGCAGCACAAGCCATGTGCCTCCTTACTAATGCACTCTCTCTCTTGTTTCACATTTGTTGCGCTCGGGGGTGGACCCTTGTCCTGGAGCAGTGGAGAACGGCTCCCTGGTAGGGACCAGGAAGCAACTGCCCCCAGGGGGCGGAGCACTGGAGGAGACAGAGGCTAGGATGAGCTTCACCACTGGAAGCCCGAGGTCCCCCCAGGAGGAGCCCGTAGAGACCCGGGCCACTTAGGTGGGCCTCGCAGGGTCTCCTGGGAGGATGGAAGTCCAGTGTGCCCACAGACAGAAGGGGAGCGCGGTCAGGTTCGAGACTGGAGGTCAGATGGAACAAGGAGGACCAGAATAGCGTAGGTGATGGCAAGGCAAGGAACAGAGCCAGAATCTAGAGATGTGGTCAAGCAGGCAGAGGTCAAAGTCCGGGAGTCAGTCCGAGGAGTAGTCAGCAAAGCAGAGGTCAGGTTCCGGAGGTCAGACGAGGTCATAGGCAGGCCGAGGTCAGAAGGCAGGCAGCAGGCAGGCAGGTTGAGGAACGGACTGGAGTCAGAAGGCAGGCGGTAGGCAGGCAGGTCAAGGAACAAGCCGAGGTCAGTACCAGTAAGACAGTCCTGGGGAGACGGACAGACGAACAGGAACAGAAGGACGCTAGAGTACTAGGATGCAGGAACAAGGCAGGAACAGAACTGGAATAGAAGGATCCTGGAACGAGACTTGGAACAAGACTGGAACAAGATACAAACGCAGTGACAATCTAGCATACAAGCCAACCCGATTGCCAAGGCAAGGAAGTACAAGCAGGGACTTCCTTATAACAAGGAATCAATCAGGGTGCGCTGTGGAGCTAGGACCGCCCTTGGCGCGCGTGTAGGGGCGTGGCCAACATGGCCAAGGACGCCGAGCTCCGGCGTGAGGCCTGGTGCGCAGTGGAAGGCCCGGCGACCGCTGCCGCGGGACGCTGAGGCCTGGAAGCGCTTGCAGCTGCCGCTAGGGAGGCTGACCCGGGATCTGCCGTGGAACCATGGAGGTGAGCAGGCCCATGTGTGGGCCGGGCGCGGACGGGATGCGTAACAACATTCAGTGCTGATTTCACAACAGAGTTACTGTTAAGTTTCCAGAGGGAAAGTGTTTAATTGATATTGGTTGACCAGCAGACTAGGAGCTGGGTTGTTTTAAATTCATCCTGCAAAGAAAATCATGGGAGAACCCACCCAAAGAACAATTCATTGAATCTGGTAGTGTTAGGTCCCTGAATAAGTTGGTTCTTAGTATATATTATTTACATGTTTGTTAGTAAATCATGTAATCTGCTTTGTACAAGATCATTGAAAAAAGCAGAATATGCATTTCAATTAATTAATTAATTGGATGTTAGTGGTATTTTGGAGGATCTTGCATAATCAATGTTTGAGAAACTCAAGCATAGGTATGGCAGAACCAAGGGATTTAATGAGAAGCTGAAAAAGCCTCTGGTTGTGCAATAATAATTCAAACTTTTAAATTGCTATGCATTATCTTCAATATAATTTTTATGAAGACCTCAAAATAGGTTCTACCAGCATAAAATCGTCTTCATAGCCTTACGAATAATCATAGATCAACCTCCATTTTTAGAAGTTTTTATAGTATTTGCAGATAAAAGTCGAGTACTTATCTTTTTGGACCCTAAGTGGTTAGTGGAACCCCGTTCTTTTAATTGAAAGAATCCTGACACGGATCTGTGTTTTGATGCAGGATCTGCGTCAGGGGGATATTTAATGGTTTTTTTCTCCAACAAGATTATTAGCAGTATTCTGTCAGAAATAGCATTCATGCCTATCTTGGTGCGGACATTTTAACCACCAAAGCAATATAAAAGTTTGAACTATTATTACACAGCCATAGGTTTTTTTCAACTCGTCTTACAATCAATGTTTGAACAGTTTCACTGGTTAATTTTTAGATCAAAGGGCTCTCTCAGTTGTTGTGCTGCCAGGCATTGGTCTGCCAAGAGAATGAGAGGGGTCGGGAGTGGCATTCAGGGGGCAAAATGACAGACTGAAAATACAGCAAGGCTATAGTCAGAAATAATTCAGTTGAACAATACAAGTGTGTCAGCAGCAGAGTACAATAGGGATGTGCAGCCAAAACGTTTTCGTTGCATTCTTGATACGTATTCGTGGGGGGTCAATTCTGTTTCATGCGGAAGTATGGAGAATTCCATAAGTTGTTGATCTGTCAATACGTTACTACGGCGAGTTAAATTCCTGTCCCAGCTAAAATTAAAATTAACTACAACCCCCCACCCTCCTGCCCCCCCCCAAGACTTACCAAAACTCCCTGGTGGTCCAGCGGGGGGTCCGGGAACTCACTCACACTCTCGGTGCTGGTTTTTCATCATGGCGCCGATAACCTTTGTCACAGGGACTACCGGTGCCATTGGTCAGCCCCTGTGACATGGTCACCGGCACCATCTTGTGCTCCTACCATGTGACCGGCACCATCTTGTGCTCCTACCATGTGACATGTGACCAATGGCACCGGTAGCCCCTGTGACATAGTATGGGCAAAGGCTATTGGCGCCATTTTGAGTCCTGGCATCGGACAGCAGGTGGCTCCGGGACCCCCGTTGGACCCACAGGGACTTTTGGCCAGCTTGGGGGGGCCTCCTGACCCCCAGAAGACTTGCCAAAAGTCCAGCGGGGGTCCAGGAGCGACCTCCTACACGCCGGCCATCAGATGCCAATACTCAAAATGGCGCCGATCGCCTTTGCCCTCACTATGTCACACATAGTGAGGGCAAAGGCGATCGGCGCCATTTTGAGACTCATAATCGCCGTCCGATGCCAATACTCAAAATGGCGCCGATCGCCTTTGCCCTCACTATGTGTGACATAGTGAGGGCAAAGGCGATCGGCGCCATTTTGAGACGCAAAGGCAAAGGGCAAAGGCGATTGCGTTTCAAAATGGCGCCGATCGCCTTTGCCCATAGTATGTCACAGGGGCTACCGGTGCCATTGGTCAGCCCCTGTCACATGGTAGGAGCACAAGATGGCGCCGGTGACCATGTGACAGGGACTGACCAATGGTACCAGTAGCCCCTGTGACACAGGCTATCGGCGTCATGATGAAACCGGCAAACGTGGGTGTGAGAATGCAAGGATGGCTTCTGGACTCGCTGCTGGACCACCAGGAAGTTTTGGTAAGTCTTGGGGGGGTCAGGAGGGTGGGGGGGTTTAAATTTTTATTTAGGAGGCCGAATAAAACAGAAATCTGTTTAATACGTGGGGAGTCGCGATGCGTTTCGCCTCCCCACGTATTTAACAGATAGGACAAAATAAGTTGTGGATTACAAATATGTGGAAAACAGATGTACACCCCTAGAGTACAATACAACGCAATGTCTTTCATGAAGTCCCTTGTACAAACTTTCTCTAAGTGACCTATCGTCACAGTAAGACAGTGCAATGCTGCAATCTAATTGAGAGCAACGTGACAGAAGGAAGGCTGAAATACTGCTCCAAACAGAGAGAAAATTGGGATCAGTGTTCTGGGAAAGTGCCAAAGGTCAGACATTAAGGGCTGGCAAGAAGAGAGATGAGTTATGAGTTTTATTTCCAGTTCCTCTAGATACTCAAGATGATCGGTCTGTGGATAACTCAGAGCATCGCACAGTAAAAGCAAGAAGCCCAGTTATTTCCCTGAAGGAATAGAAGTGCTAGGACTGAACACCATGAGCTAGCGAGCAAAACCCGGGGATCTGAATGCATACAGATATACACACAAACATAAGGGGACAGATCAGAGGAAGTTTCACTTCTGTTTCTGCTTTTACAACTTTTCAAAAACAAAGAAGACAGCTGGATAACCAGACCACTGGGTAATCTGTTTAAGGCCTGGGAAGTGGTCCACAAATTAGATAAAACTGCCTTAGTTGCTACTTGACCCAGGTAAACCATGAGACATTGATCTAGTTCTTTTTTTTCCCCCTATTGAATCTATCTTCTAATTTCTCTAGAAAAGGTAGGGCTAGATCTGGCAGGAATACTACTAGATACTGACAGAGGAAATGCTATGCACCAGACATGCTTATGGCGATTCTCCTCTTTCACAAGAATACTATACTTAGATTTTGTAGAAAGTCTAATTTTTTATTGAGCAATATAAGTATTCTTGGGAGATGCTGGATGCCAGTTCTCTGAGAAACTGACCAACCAGCATCTTGTCTGTATACATGAACTGATCCTTCTTTTATAGGTAAAATGCAATATAGTACTAGGTCGGAAATTCTTAAGTTGCATTACCACCTGGAGTAATAGGTTGTCATGTCAACAGCATGATAGAGTATCCCTACATTACCCTGTCCAGTTCTCCAAGTTGAGGCCCATTTACCATCACTCTTTAGATAATCCTTTGTTCTGTTAAAATCTTGCTGTTCAGGGCAATCTTTATATCTTAGGCTGTGTGTTGTGTTTACAGATGCCCCTGTTGCAGTTGCCCCAGTATCCGACATTCTAGCCTGAGGTTCCAACTGTTGCCTTCTGCTCTTGTGACCCTATAATTAGACATCACAAATTGTTGCCAGCTTCAACTGCTGTCCAGGTGTCCTTGGAACTCCTCCAGGTTAGACTCAGTAGGGCATTTAAAGTTCACATAGCCAGAAAGGCTAAGATAGCAGAGAATTCTTTTTACGCATGCCGTCCACAGCAGACCCACGGTGCGGCCCTCTCACCTTCTTACACAGACTCCAGTTCCTGGTTCCTCCTCTCTAGTGGTGGTGGGCCGCCAGCTCCAACCTTGGACTACCCCCAGTGCCTCCGGCTCTGCCATGGTCCCCAGTGCTGCAGCTCAAGATGCCATTGCTCGTCGGGCCTCTCCTCATGGTCTGCGGAGAGATGCCACTACCCATGCCACGCCCCTCCCTAGGTGCCCGCGCATCACTGATCCTTATGAATGGCCCGCGGCAGGAACCTGGCCGCAGCACCGGATGATGACGTCAAACTCTTCAGTGTATTTAAGCTCAGGCCTCGCTCCATAGCGTTGCCTTTGCAACAGGTCTCCTCGCTACTTGAGTACTCATTGCTGCTAGAGAATCCTCTCTATTCTTCGTTCCTGACCTTCGTTGTTCCCGGTTCCTGTCTTCTTCGTTCCTGCCCTGTCTATGTTTTGGACTGACTCTACAGATATCGACCTTGCTTTGCTTGACTACGCTTCAGCCTGTCTCCAGACCACGATCCCCGCTACGCCTGACTACACTACTGCCTATCTCCAGACCCACACCTCTGCTATGCCTGACTACGCTATTGACTTCTCCGTGATCAGACCATTGCCTTGATTGACTAATGCTATTGACTTCTCAGCATTGCTTGCCATGACCTCCGCTTTGCCGCTGGCCCTGATCCAAGCCTGCCATTGATGCCTCTTCTAGCCTTCTCCCTGGACATGGGCTTAGTAGGCTTTGGCCTACCTTTGCTTGAGTGCCCCCAGCTAATCTCCGTTCCATTGACACCCGGGTTCCAGTATCGTATCCAGTCCAGGGACTGGATATGATCGTCTGCTGTCTCTGGGCTGAACCAACCTCTTTTGCTAACCAACCTCGAGGCCCACCTGTCCTGCTGGCCCCGGCACCCAAAGGCTCAACCCATGGGGAATGAGGGCTGGTATAGGTGAAGCTCCAGCAGCCTCTACCTTCAGCCCACTCCACCTGCCAACGGTGGGGACCCATAGGTCCTCACCTACGGGTTACGTCAACTCCATCTTGGCCCAAGGGTCCACCTCCGATGCAACAATTCTGGTTCAGTTGCCATCTCCATGTTGGTCTCAAGCTCAGGAACACATTTCATTTCCCTCCTGTGCCACTTACAAATGGTCATAGTGGCACACCCAAGTACCAGAGGGGAGGTCAGAACCATAAGAATTGATCATGGCAAATGGGCTAAAATGTGTAGACTAATGTTGTAGATTTGCTCCCCAGAGGGGAGGAGTTAGCAATCTGATGTAGATCTGCTCCTCCAGAAGGGAGGAGTTGGCAATCTGTTATAATTCTGCTGCTCAGAGTTAGCAATCTGTTATTGAGCTCCTCCTCTAGGGGGAGGAGTAGCAGTGTTATGGATCTCCTCCTGGAGAGGGAGGAGTTAACAATCCATTATCAGTCCCTGCTGCTAGGAGTGGCAATCTGCTATAAGTCCGCCAAAGGGTTAGCAATCTGTTATGGATCACCCTGCCAAGGCGAAGAGCTAACACTTGTAATACTCTGTAGGCGGAGTTAATGATCTGTGATGGATTGGCTTCCCACAGAGTGGCAGTCGTATAATACCGCTCTAGTAATGTAAGGGATGACACTTGAGGTAAATTGGTGAATCCCTGGGCCGATGGCAGATGACAGTGCCTCTCACGAGGATATCCTGAGAGGGACCACCGGCTAGGCTGGAGTATGGAGACAAACACAGATAGTTCTTTATTAGACAAAGGTGGCAGTAGTGAGCTGATGTGCTCAGCAGGGCTGAAGTCCCTTCGATACTGGAATTGCGGTCTCTGGGTTGCTGAGCTGTAGAGAGAGACTATAGGTAGTGAGTAGACAGGGTATGCTGGATACATAACCAGTAGTAGATGATACACTCACAATTGCAGATATCTGTAGTGGTTTCTATGCAACAGAGTCTTCAGTATATTCAGGAACAGGAGCCGTAGGCGAGTGCTGATTCCTATATGCAGTCTGGAATGAGAACTCACAATATCTGTGTATGGGATGGCTTATAGAATAGAAGAGAGTTTTTGGAGAGTTTTAGGAACATAGGCCCTCATGGAGCGAGTACTGGTTCCTATCTGCAATCTATAATAGTAATGCACCAGATAAGGTATATAATAGCTTCTGATATAGAAGAGAGTTGAGAAGGGATTTAGGAACATGGGCCCTCGTGGAGCGAGTACCAGTTCCTATCTGCAATCTATAATAATGACTCACGATCTCCGTACCTGCGATAACGTCTTAGACAGAAGGGAGTATTCGGAGATTAGGAACATAGGCCCTCATGGAGAGAGTACCGGTTCCTATCTGTAATAGAACTCACTGTGTACACGTCTGCGATCGCTTCCAGGTAGTAAGGAGTCTTCTGAGCATTCAGGGATGTAGGCCCTCGTGGAGCGAATACAGGATCCCGTCTTAGCAATCTGAAATCAAGAAGAGAGAGCGGGGCCCCCGAGGAGCGGGTACCCCTGGGTAAGGTGTTGGAGGCAGAGCAGTGGAGAAAGAATTCCCCTTGCTAACTCAATTCGAAGTAGCAAGCAAAGACCTTTTAAGGTGCAAGCGGATGACGTCACTACGGGGGGACGCCCCTGAGGTTCGTGCCCCTGTCGGTACAAACTCTGGAGCGCGCGCGCCCTTACGTCATTAGGAACATGGGAGATCCGCTGCGTCAGGCTAGCCCGGGGATACCAGGAAGTATGGCGAGGAGAAGCCGCGGCAGTATCTGTCCATCAGACCCGAAGGGAGTCACCACTAAGGTAGAGAGGGTGGAGCGAGGGCGAGAACAGGCACGAACGCAACAGCTAACAACTAACCTTTGGTATGTATTGTGAGTACAAAGTAGTGCATGTATCCCTCTAGATCCCTAATAATGTAAGTGATACTCATGGATAGACACGCATTCTCTAGTTAACAAATAATAGCAGAAGAAATGTTCAACTGATGTCTTGGGAGCCAGATGTGACTCTTCAGAGCCTTCAATGTGGCTCTTTTGTATAATAATTTTGTATTTCTAAACTGCCTTTCCAATATTTTTAGCTCAAGACAGAAACTTTATGTTTTTCAGGTATGACAAGTACTATCCCCAAAAAGCTTGCAATCTATCTGAGTAACAGAGGCAATGGGAGATAAAGTGATTTATGTAAGGTCACAAAGAATGTTAGTGGGAGAAATGGGATTTGATCTCTGGTTTCTCTGGTTCTCAGACCACTGAGCTAATTTTTATATAACCCCTTCCCCCTCTTTTATACATAAAAATTGTTTCAATGGTATAGAATAGAATGTGTCATTTTTTATTTGGAGGATAACTGAAAGGAACATGAAGGCTTTTCGAGGCTCAGCTTTTTGTTAAAGTGACTCACTGAATATTAAAGTGAGTCCAGCATAACTGAACTTAAGAAATTAACACATTTTTTCTATCTTTATGTTCTACCTTATGTGTATTATGCAGAAGTAAGTCATTTGAAAACATGCAAAATGCAAAGTCATTAACATAACATACATCTGACCAAGGGAAGAGAGGTCTTCTGCTGAGGTATAAGAAACATAGCAGTATTGTGGTAGTCTGCTTTCACATAAGATGTATTCTTATGTTTCCAAGAACACCTAATGTTACAGGGTGTACAGTCCCTGTATCATCAGATATCTTCAGTTAGATTTATCGCATAGTAGAATATGGAGTAATAGTGGAGGAGGGGCAGTGAATGTGTAAATATGGGGGAAAGAAATGACATGCCTAGAGTGGCCATCCAATTTCACTTTTGCAGGACAGTTTGAGCAAGTCCCTGTTCTACCTCTGCATTCATAGGCTTAAAGCTCTGATTTCCCAATTTAATTTAAATTAATTTTTTCATTTATGTATTGCCTTTCAGGAAGCTCAAGGTGGAACTACACTATCATAAAAAGCAATCATTGACATAAAAGAACAAACTAAAACCTACAATAAAACAGAAATAAAAAGAAAAATAACAGCTGGTCATTCCAGACATGGCAATATTTTAGTTTTATACCCTCAAAAATATATGACTAACATATCTTCTGACAAGGCCATAACCTGTAGCTGGTGCAGTTAAAAATATAACTTCCAATACCGCTTCACGTTCTACAGCTGCTGACTGTGTACAGCAGAGCAAACAGAAATGTACATAAATACAATATAAAAACCTATACTGAGAGATAGAGGGTTGCTGCTATTTTCAGCTAGCATTGCACAACAATGTGGCTTCATAGCACAAAGGGATGAGAGGGGGATGAGCAAAGAAGGTAGCCAAGGCACATTGGGGGAGGGGGGGGGGGAATGTGGATGTAAGAGGAGGTAAGAGGAAGGTTGGAGTAGAGAGTTGAGGAACATTGGATTGAAGACTAAACTAGAGGAGCGAGTCAAAGCACATGGAGGGAGAGGAGAGGACTGGAGGAGGAGCTGAGGAACATTGGAGTGGGCAATGGACTGCAGAAGACCGTGAAGGTATGCAGAGTGGTGTCAAAGGCGAGTGAACCTACACAGAGAGGGAAGGGTATAAAATTGATGGGGATGGGGAAGAGGGGTGAAAATTCATGTTACTGTGCCCAATGCATGTGCAGAAGTTATGCTGGCCTAGTTCAGGACTTGTCTTCTGATACTATCACCCTGCTCTGAAAAATGGAAAAAAACCAACCTGACAGACTAAAGAAACACTGACAATCTGCTGTGTACAGAAGTTGCATTTCTATTTCTAACTTTAAGAGAGATTATAGTGCAACATATGACATAATGGCCAGCGTGTCAGCAGACAGCTCAGATATGTGGACAACATTCAGAAAGCAATGAGTTAGAAAGATCAGAATGTTCCTGAAACATTCATTCTGTCATTACATTTTATTTCTTGCTTTTTCTTTTCCCCTGCAAGCAGAGGAAGCCAAATATTCTTATCCTCAGAGGGGAGCAATGTCCTTAATATGAGTTCTAAAAAAAGAAAGTCGTCATGTACCGCAGCCTAGCCTTTTGTCCACTGGTTATTGCCTTTTCTAAGGGACACAGTGGAATTGTGAATTAGAAGATAATTTGTTACAGTTTCTACTGATTCTTTGCTTTCCTATCACTCAAACTTGCCCTCTCATGTTAGATTCTAATAAATTGATCATTCATGTCTAAAGATCCAAGTAGGTGATGCCCAAATTGGTCAGTACAGCTGCAATCCTCTGTGCATGAACAATAACCTGACCTTACTCATGGAATATGTAGGCCCTCTTGTAGTGTTGGCTAGGAAGATGGGGTTACACTGAGTACCAGGGCTTAGTCTGTGCCAAATCCCTCCAAACCCTCGTGTGGACTCTCCAAATGCAGGGAAGAATATAATTCCAGATCCCAGTGCATTATGCAAAAGTCTTTCAAGGGGTGTCAACTCAGTACTTAAGTCGTTAGGATTACAAATGCCAAACAAACCAGTCTAGGCCCAAAATAAAAGTTTACTGTGATTCTTGGTCTACTGTAACCAGATGGCACCAAACACATTTTCTTCTAGTTATTATATTATTTAAAATTATTTCTAAACCGTCTTTCTGGTCAAGGTACCTATGGCATTGCACACTATAAAATTCTTCAAGCAAAATACAGATAAAAAAAGTATCACCAGCCACATTTTAACATCTTAAGCACTACATCAGCTCCAAGAACAAGATCACCATGGTCTATAGCTGCACCAGGATTGTGATCTTCACTTGAAAGGTCTGCACTATTGCTACCACCATCATTCACATTAGTACTGAAATCTGGGGAGGGGGGCACTTTTTTATCCTGGGCATTGTGCACCTATACGAAGTTTTCATTTTCTTTTCGATCATACCTTAATAGTAGTGTTCACTTTGCTGAGATTTAGTCCAGCAAGGTCACCTCACCATGGCATTCAGTAAGACTTGAGGAGAGAAATGCACTCCGTTCGATTTTTCTCTCACCTCCGACATCCTGTGAGGGTCTCCAGTCTCTCCTTTTTTTCTTTCCAGATGTCCTCCTTCACACTCACAATTCTCTTCACAGATGTTCTAATGGATCTTTCGGGCTGGAAGATCCCTAAAACTCACATTGCAGGCAAGGCAAACTTGTCTTCTTTCCTCATGCCCCTTTTGGGCAGGAAGGGTAGGCACAGGAGCACAGAAGTGACTGCTGAAGTTGGTAGTGCACTAAAAAAATGTGTTGCTGTCATGTGGCTAAAATACAAAACCTTTTGAGATGCTCCAAAAGTACTGTATGCAGCCCTCTCTCAGGCTTGCTGGCAGGGAGGGGGGGGGGGGGGTGGTCAGACAGAAGAATGCTGGGAAAGGAGAAGTGAGAGAGAAGGGAGCCAGGGCTATCAGAAGCGGTGCAACACCAACCACCTGAGGTAATAATGCGATTGGGACCAGTACTGCTTGTCAGTTGTCACCATCATTGTGGTATAAGTGCTCCTTAGCCCTTGTACAGCCACCAGCTCGGTTGGCGAGGCTAATCATGTTATCGAAGGAAGACCCCCACCCCAGGTTGGCCATCCTCCCCCCCCCCCCACCCCCCGGATAGCCCAACAACAGGCCTGAGGGGAGCAGGGGTATACTAGTCAGGGAGGGCGGAGGGCAAGGTGTTTTCAATGGTTTTTATTTCAAAATATTTTTACCTAGCCCTGGTCCGGCTTCAGCAGCCACCAGTAGAAGAAAAAAAAATATTTGAAACCAGTGGCACAAGTCTGGGGCTGGAGCAGCATGATTCTAGCTTGAGGTTTGAGGTAGGGAGGCAAAGGCAGTAGCATACAATGCCATGGTTTGATACATAGATGGTGGCCCTCAGTGCCCAGAAAGAAAACGTCAAGCAGGACCACCGGAGTAACCATGCCAGATGAATGAAAAGCTGAGGTAGCAGCTGCAGCCTTCAACAAGGACCAGGGCCCACCCGATTTGAGAAGAAAGGAAGCAAGCAGTGGCAGAAAGATGAGCAGCACTGTATAAAAGCCATTTGTTTGTTGTGCTAGTGGATCCTTGGGCTGAGGCAGGATTGGTAGAACCTGCAGGGAGGAGCCTTGCAGGTTCCCACCATCAGCAGGTGGACCCAGATGAGGCAGAGACCCAACTGGACTTTAGCATTTACCAACCCTCGTTGCCCTCAGGATGCACCCTTGGGTACTGGGGCTGGCAGGTCTTAGGTGGGAGTCTCTGCTGATGGCTGGGATGGTCATCAGTGAAAAGTTGGATCAGAGCTGATGGAGGTCAGATGAGTCCAAGGTCTGAGCAAAGGTCAGCGACAAGCAGCAGCCAGGCTTATCCAGGTAGGTAATGGACAGTGGCAGGCTGCAGTCAAGCCTATCCAAGATCAGGCCAAGGTCAAACCAGGTATCCGTCCAAAGGGAAGAGGGGATGGAAAAGCAGGAAGGGTCAGGCAAGAAGAAGCACAGGCAGGCAAGGAACACTGAAGACAAGGCTGGACTGAAGATGGAAACTGAAGAGAAGACACTGAAGACAAAGCTAAAGTGAAGACAAAACACGGAGGCAACGCACTCTACTTCTGGAGTAGTGGGACCTGTTGCTGAGGCAGTGATGGCAAGAAAGGACAAGTCCTTTATAGAACTTGGCATCTAATGTCATCAGTGGGCGTTGTGGGGCTTTTCCCCACCGCAGGCTCTTTAAAAAGCAGGATGACAGACGTGTGGCTAGACAGGCCTGGATGCGCCTTGCTGCATGCAGACCTGATGGCTGCATGGGAACGTGGCATCTTGCTGGCAGCGTTTCACCACATCAGGAAGTGGCCCGGTGCCTGAGATGTGTGGATCGCCTAATACAACATTGTTGCAGCTTGAGCATGATCTTGTTGCATTTGATGGCTCATAGAGACAGCCTACGAGCCATCGTCCTCATCTTTGCAGCCAGCATGCTCCGACTAGCTGGAGAATGCCGACCCCTCTCGTGGCAGGAAGGTGCCGAATGCCACCAGCTCCTGCCTCTTCCTGCGCCCATTAGGTGCATGTGCACCTGATGTCAGGCTTCTTAAAGGGACAGTGGCAGGAATGTCCCCGCAGCCCCTACTGATGATGTCATCCTCTATATCCTATAAAAGGGCAGCTCCCCCAACGCACTCTGCCAGCAACAGGTTTTGTAGTGCGTGTTGCTTCCAGTCTGTTCTAGTCTTTGTCTGCCCAGCCTGCTCTAGCCGTTATCTGTCCTTCTTCCTCTCACTCGGATGGATATACAGTTCTGACCCTTGCCTGGACTCTCGATACGCATGACCACTGCCTGCCTATGACCTTAGCCTGGACTGGGTCCACATCCCTTGTCATCAGCAGAGACCGTCGCTTAAGTCCTACTGGCCCTGCCACCCAAAGGCTCAGCCCGAGGGGAACATGGGCTGGTAAAGGTGAAGCTCCTGACCGGTTTCTGCTTCGCCTGGGTCCACCTGCTCGGGGTGAGAACCTGTATGGCTCCTCCCTGAAGGTAGAGCCAATCTCATTCCAGTCCAAGGGGGCCACAGATTCAACAGTTCTCTCCTCTCCACTTCTTCTGTGGCTGCACCAGTTGCCTAAAGGAAAAAGCAGGAAGTTGTTTGGTGTGGTGTGGTGGTGGGGGGAAAAGAAGGCAGGAAAACAGTCACCAAAGGCTTGCCACAATAGACTGGAAAGCTGCATGGTCCCTGACAATGACATCTCAGGTTAGTGATGCACAGCACACCCCTCTTGTAAGTTGGTAGTGTCTGTGCACCACTGTGCACTATGGACGTTAAGCTTCTGTTCTCATCACTACGATTAACTCCAGACTCACCATCAGTAACAGCAGACACACAACCGTACTTACCAGGCACATAATCAGTCACAACAGACACACATTCTCCAAATACGGTCACACACACTGAACGACACCCAAACACAGAAAAAAAAAAAGTCTGAGATACAATGAATGAGAAACAGGGATGACAAATGCACTGACAAACACAGAACAAATCAGGGGCACTTCACAAAAACAGTAGACAGAAGAAAAAAATTACTACACAAAAACTCCCACCGATCTGCAAAATTTCAGGTCTCTACTAGTATCCACCATGCCAAGCACCAAGTCCAAAAAACAAGTGAGGTTTGAATCTGGCACATTAAATAGCAAATGTAAAATTGTTCGCACATAGCTCAGGACATACATGTATCTCTGTTTATAAAACACAGAAGTATGTATGTACTTGCAAATTACGACCCAATGTGCCTCTAACACGCCTATTTAGTACACGCTAACTGCTGTGTGTGATTACTCGAGTATGCATGTGCTTGTGAGTTTTCTGAAATAGTATGTACATGCTACTTACACATGTACGCTTATTCTGTGCATGTAGTCCCCATGTAATTCTTTGAAAATTAACCTCATAGCGATTGTTAGAGTGGTAAATGAATCTGGAGAAATTATCTTAAAATCACTTCTATATTTCAGTAAATAAAGTCAATAAATAGGGAGGGTAATTTTATAATTGTGCAGTTTGCCACAAATTTTCTTTTACTTTTGAAATACTTTCCTTGATTTTTGTATAAATGCAACACTCAAATAATACAGCATTTCATTCTTCCTGGCCTTCTGCCTTGTGCACTACCTACCTACCCCTTACTAGCCCAAAGTAGTACCTTCCTGTCACGGGCACAAGTTATAGAAAAGGCAGCCACATTGGGCCAGGGAACGGAGATGAAATCTGAGGAAGAAATAAGAGAAGAAAGTAGAACTGGGGGAGAGGGCAGAGGGGTGGGAACTGGGAACCATTCTCTATACTTGTGAGAATCGTCATTCATTTTGAACATAATTGCTTGCTATGATGCTACTGCGCCATCTTTTCTACGGCGGACCTTCTCAGGGTCCTCCAGATCCTCAGAATTGGCTCTTACTGCTAAGTACAGAGCAATTGGCAGCCACTTCTTCCGACTTTTATGCAGAGTGAGGTTTGCTACTAGTTTTTGTATCAAGTTGCATATGTTGCTGAGAAATATTATCTATCCATTCATCCGTTGCTGCCCAGAAATTGGGTACTTTTTCATAGCCATTTAGGAGATGACCTTGAGATCCCACTGGCAGCTCCGGCATATATTTAAAGTGCTTAATCCCACTTCCTGTAACTTTTCCGGAGTCCAATACAATCTACCATAAATTTTAAATTGTATAGACTTTGTCCTGTAGGGAATGTGATATCATATTTTCCTTCTGGAACATGCAAATCCTTCTTCCATTGTTTTCTATTTTTAGCATGAGAGTCCATTGGGAAGACTTTGTAATGATAATGATGTCTTGATTAAAGTTGTTGAATATTTATTGGAATTCTGTTTGAAAATTGTGTTTATAAATTGTTTATAATTATCTTATTTTGCAAATATGGATGCGACTGGTGCGTGTTAACTTCTGTTTTTTGGTTATTGTGTATTTTCAAGTATGTAAAACGATGCTATGGATACTGTGCAGTCTGCTATGAACATCTTGTGGTATGTGCTTATATTTCCAACTCTTTTTTCTGCATATATATAGAGAGATTTATGCTTGTATAACCTTTATTGTGATCTGCCTTCATGGATTTTATTTTGTTTGTTTATAGAACTGTCCCTCCCAACAAAGTTGCATGGAAAACCTCGGCCCGTGTCAGGGGCTAGATCCTTCTTTCACTATTTAAGCTATTTTTAGAGAAGCTATTTAAGCAGAGCCATGTTCGGCCAGTTAACATTTTTGGACTACTGAAGAAGGTACAAGTTGGTGCCGAAACATTGTCAATGTTGGGTTTCCAATTGAGCGGAAGCACTTTTATGGTCACTCTTGTGTCAGTGGATTGATAAGCTTTTGAGAGCCTTGTAGACGTGTGGCCAGATAAGTAGTTGCTGCTATCACATCATTAATTTAGACAGATTTTTAGGCACAAACTAGTTGCATAAATAGTATCAATACAAAGAGTTGAAAGGTTTGAATAAAGAAAGTAAAAAATGTACCTGAGTTTGAACTGGTAAATGACGTGATCCTAAGTCCATTGCAATCTGTGGATTAGTTTATATCTGATATCAAGACCTTATTTAGTGGATTTGTATAAAGTCTTGTTGAAATGCACACCTTTTTCCACATTGTTGCATTTTCTTTGATGTTATATGAGGTGTTTTTGCTCTTTTCTGATTAGTCGAGTACATTTTCTTTGGAAAATAACAAAGGTATATTTAAAAATATAATCTAAATGTGTTATTTCCAGATCCCACCCAAAACAGGCCCCCAGGAACACCTAACCTAAATATGGCTAAAACTGCATGCATTGTGGGAGATCCCATACGCTTATAGCCATGTGGAGGGAGGGCAATTTTCAGAAGGCCAATTTACATGTGCAAAATACTATTTACCATCTACATGACTTTGAAAATTTTTCATCCAGAAACATAGACCTTATAGGAAAGAAAATGCACTTAAGACATGTTTAGTGGTTATGCCTTGTGTAGTTTTTACATGTGGCAGTTTTTCACTAAGTAAGTTTGCTGTACCTTTAAAAGATTTGATCAACCCTCAAGATGGTAAGAAATAGAAAGCTGATTATTTCATTAACATAATTGCCATCATGTAATAGAGATTATTTTTCAGATGCATCTGTAAGTTGATGAAGGTATACTGTCCATCCAGATGTTGAAAAACAGACTACAAAAACAGGCTTGTGCAATAAAGAGAAATTTGCTTACATGGCAGAGCGGACAGGCCGCAGCGTGCCAGGCAAACCGGCAGTTTGACACCGGAAGGGAGGGGAGGTGAGGGGGTCGGATGGAGGGGGAGGTTTTTGCGGCAGTGTTCAATTTTGAATAATGCTGCCGGTGTGACTTCGCTCTATTGGGTGGAGGTCGCAGGGAATATCGGGAAGGGGGGGTATTTAAGTGAGGTAAAGCCACGGGGTTTTAGCCTTCTTCAAGGGTTACAGTCTGAGTGGCATCATGAGTGGCATCATGAGCCAGTTTGCCTGGCATCTTACATTTTTCTGAATTCCTCTTACCTAGGTGTTTGGTATGGAGGGGGAAATTGAGGTTGCGGGTCAGCGATCATGAGTCCAATGGGAAGGGTCCTTCAGGCTACGGGAGAGTGCAGATTATGAGAGGGGCTGGAGCTTTGGGTGGGGAGAGGGCAGGTGGTCGGGCCTGGTCTGCGGACCTTCATGGTCTGATACCGTCGATTGGCAGTGTGTGTGTGCGGCCTGCAGCGAGAGAGCATTTGGGCTTGCGAATGTCACTGGTGCTTTCGGGCACACATTATCCTGGGCTAGCGTTTATGCGGCTGGGCCGGGGGACTCTCTGGGACGTGTAGCTTCGGTGTCTGTTGCAGGTAGAGGGGGAGCTGCTCAGTCTCGTGGGGTGGTGAGTCTGGGAGTCTGTGGTGGGGTGGTTGAAGGGGTGGGAATGTGGTCTGTTTTTACGAGGGGCAGCACTCCTTGGGGTGAGGATCCTCAGTACTGTAATGCCCCATCCCTGGGAGGGGATTTGGAGTATGGGGCTCATTGGGCAGGGTCCGGGGAGCAGATAGCGCAGGAGGAATGGGACATGGCGAGGAGGGGGGGTAGGATGGAGGCCTGGGCCAGGGCCTGAGGGGTCACAAGAGCATGAAGCAGTAATGCTTCTGGGGGAGGTGGGTGATGGGGCCTTGGGAGGACCTGCGTTTCCTGGGAGAAAGGAGACCTGCATTTCCTGGGAGACCTGCGTTTCCTGGGAGAAAGGGGACTCTCCTTCAGGTTTGTTTCCAGGAACTGGGGGGTGGGGTGTTCCCCCGTCGTGTGGGCACCGCAAATTCCTGCAAAGTGAAGGGTGTGTGTTTTTTTCTGGATATTTGTTGCAGGTATGGGGACTTGGGGGGGGCAGGATGGTGGGATGGGTTACATCCTGACTAGTGGTGGGGGAGATTGGTTTGTCGGGCTCGGTCAGACGCCTGGGAGTGGGATGGTCCCGGCGGGTGTCCAGACGTAGGCGTACTCCTTTGGGGGAGTACGCCTACGTCTGGACACCCGCCGGGAGAGCGGGTGTCCAGACGTAGCATGAAGTGGGCCTGGTGGAGGCAATGATGAGACACTGATCTAGTTCTTTTTTTCCCCCTATTGAATCTATCTTCTAATTTCTCTAGAAAAGGCAGGGCTAGATCTGGCAGGAGTACTACTAGATACTGACAGAGGAAGTAATACTCAACTGATGTCTTGGGAGCCAGATGTGACTCTTCAGAGCTTTCAATGTGGCTCTTTTGTATAATAATTTTGTATTTCTAAACTGCCTTTCCAATATTTTTAGCTCAAGACAGAGACTTTATGTTTTTCAGGTATAACAGTGAGCATGAAGCGGGCCTAGTGGAAGCAATGGAAGGAGCGGCAGACATTGTGGTGGCAGGAACTGCAAGAACAGCCACAGTGCCCTTGGGGCAGGGTGAGTTGCCGATTGTAGACAGCGCCAAGGAGCAACAGTTGGCTGTAGGAAGCCAGTGGAGGAACAGTCGGGGGTGTCAGATGATGCAGCAGGTGGTAGTGGTGTCGGGAAACAGGTAGAGCAGGCAGCTACGAATAAGGCGGTGGATGGAGGGAGGAATCGTAGTAGATCAAAGCACAGGCATAGGCAAGAGTGTCCTAGTTCTTCCAGGTCCTCGTCCTCCTTCTCATTGTTGTCTCGCTCCTCTATGTCGGTAGCAGCGGAGGAAGCATCTGCAGGGAAAGAGGCTGGGTCCAAGTCTCAGGATAGGGGTGCTCCTGCTTCAGTAACATTGTTGGAGTTATGGAAGGACATGTCACGTTCCATGCAATGGAAAATGCAGAAGCGTAAGTAGATATATTTAAACTGCTAGAGGGTCGTCAGGGTTGTAGGAAGGAGGGAAGGAAGAAAAAGGACAGCAAGCATTTACAGGCAATGCAGAAGATCCCTAGGACCATTCTAAATTGGATTCAATGTTTTTGGCAGATGGCCAGTGTGATAGTGCAACAGAATGCATCACAGTATGAGCCGATGTTGGCTTAACGGATGCTATTTTGGCTGCCCACAAGGATTATGAGGGTTGGGCTTGGCTCAGCAATGGGTTCTTCTGGGATAAATTGGAGGAGAATAAATTTAAGTACTGGGGCACCCAAGACATGGGTCTGTGGTTCATACAAATGACAAATAAGGCAGCGCCAGTGGGACAGGTCAGTGGGCTAGCAAGGCTTGCCAGTGGGACACTAGGTCCTTTTGGGGAGGGTCCGCACCAGGCAGTGCGGTCAAGTCCGGGGCCGGAGTGTCAGACATGTGCTGACAGTTCAACAGGTCCGTCTGTATCTTTACAGACTGCAAGTTCAAGCATTTGTACTCCAAATGTGGAGCTAGCCAGTTGGCCAGCAAGTGTTCAAAGCGGGGAAGTGCAGGAAGCGGGGGTAGCTCAGTGTCAGGGGGTTCAGGAAAAAGAGGGAATACTGAGGGCTCTATCTCCTATATTGTTGGAGGCTATAGAGCTGTGGCTACAGGTTTATCCCAGACTCTAGGCGGCCAGGGTTTTATTCGAGGGGTTTTCTGCTGTTTTTAGGGTTTCATATACGGATATGTTGGAACAGTGTGAATTCAGTAATTGTAAGTCAGTAGTTCGGTTGTGGGATGTTGTGGAAAGTAAGTTGCAGGTTGAACTGGCACTGGGTAGAACAGTGGGACCTTTTAATGAGCCTCCCTTTGAGAGAATCATTTTGTATTCTATGGCTGTGGTTCCGAAAAAGGAGCAGGGTAAGTTTCGGCTTATTCATAATTTGTCTGTTCATGCAGGTAGCTTGGTTAACGATTTTGTGCCTAAGGAATTGTGCACGGTTTCTTATGCATTATTTGATTCCGCAGTGCAGATGGTTGTGCGATGTGGGGAAGGAGCTTGATTGGAAAAAGTGGATATTGAGTCTGCTTTCTGCTTGCTGCCAATTCATCTGGACATTCTTTTACTGGATTTCCAGTTTCTGGGAAAGTTTATTTTGACAAATGTCTGCCCATGGGTTGTTCTATCTCTTGTGCATATTTTGAAATGTTTAGTTCTTTTGTGCACTGGGTGGTAGAGCAAGTGTTTGGGGTACCCAATATAGTGCATTATTTGAATGATTTTTTATTCATTGGACCTAAGGATTCTAGTGAATGTGGAGACATCATGGAGTGTTTTTTGAAGGTGGTGGATGATTTCAGTATACCTATTGCTGCAAAAAAGATAGAAGGGCCTTGTAGCACCTTGGTATTTTTGGGAATTGAGTTGGACTCGATCAGCATGGTGTCCAAGAAAAAGTGAATAAGTTGAAAGAGATGGTTGAAGGGGCTAGTGTGTGCAAAACATTACCTTTGCAGCAACTGGGTAGTTTAAACTTTGTGTGTAGAGTTATACCGATGGAGAGGGTGTTTTTGAAGAGATTGTCCATGGCGATGGCAGGGGTGCAAAAGCCTAATCACCGTATTAGAATATCCAGGGGCATGAGGGAGGATCTAGGGATATGGCAGACCTTTTTAGCAGAATTTACTGGGATTTGTCTGTGGCAAAAGGAGCTGATGTCCAGTCAGGATATGGAACTGTTTTTGGATGCGTCTGGGGCAAAGGAGTGAAGTTTATTTTCAGGGATCTTTATGTGCGTCCTCTTGGCCAGATGAATGGGTACAGCTTGGGGGTCCCTCGGAATATAGCTTTTCTGGAGTTGTTTCCTATTGTGATCACGTTGCACTAATGGGGAACTTGGTTACGGGATCACAGAATAGTATTTTGGTGTGATAACCTAAGAGTGGTCGAGGTAATTAACAGACGTGCAGCAAAGTGCCTTTTAGTGTCTGAATTGATGCGGGAATTTGTATTGTACTGTATGAAGTTGAATGTCACTGCTTGGGCGTGTCATAAGAACATAAGAAATTGCCATGCTGGGTCAGATCAAGCCCAGCATCCTGTTTCCAACAGAGGCCAAACCAGGCCACAAGAACCTGGCAAGTACCCAAACACCAAGAAGAACCCATGCTACTGATGCCAGTAATAGCAGACGCCATTCCCTAAGTCAACTTGATTAATAGCAGTTAATGGACTTCTCCTCTAAGAACTTATCCAAACCCTTTTTGAACACAGCTACATTAACTGCACTAACCACTTCTTCTGGCAACAAATTCCAGAGCTTAATTGTGGTTGAGTGAAAAAGAATTTTCTCAGATTAGTCTTAAATGTGCTACTTGCTAACTTCATGGAGTGCCCCCTAGTCCTTCTATTATCCGAAAGTGTAAATAACCAATCACATCTACTCATTCAAGACCTCTCATGATTTTAAAGACCTCTATCATATCCCCCTCAGTCGTCTCTTCTCCAAGCTTTACAGCCCTAACCTCTTCAGCTTTTCCTCATAGGGGAGTTGTTCCATCCCCTTTATCATTTTGGTTGCCCTTCTCTGTACCTTCTCCATCACAACTATATCTTTTTTGAGATGCAGTGACCAGAATTGTACACAGTACTCAAGGTATGGTCTCACCATGGAGTGATACAGAGGCATTATGACATTTTCCGTTTTATTAACCATTCCCTTCTTAAATTCCCAACATTCTATTTGCTTTTTTGACTGCTGAGGCACACTGAGCTGACAATTTCAAAGTATTTTCCACTATGATGCCTAGATCTTTTCCCTGGGTGATAGCTCCTAATATGGAATCTAACATAGTGTAACTACAGCAAGGGTTATTTTTTCCTATATGCAACACCTTGCACTTGTCCACATTAAATTTCATCTGCCATTTGGATGCCCAATCTTTCAGTCTCGCAAGGTCCTCCTGTAATGTATCACAATCCGCTTGTGATTTAACTACTCTGAATAATTTTGATTCATCTGCAAATTGAATAACTTCACTCGTCATATTCCTTTCCAGATCATTTATAAATATATTGAAAAGTACCGAGTTCCAAGTGTCTTTAACAATATTGCTGATTCTCTTTCTCGGTTCAAGTGGGCGCTGTTTCAGATGCTTGCCCCTGCTATGGATCTCTGCGGGGCTACTATTCCAAGTTTCCTTTGGAGGTTTGGTTCCTAGAAGCATGGAAGTTGTTGCGCATATCATTAGCCCCATCCACCTGGGCTGAGTATTTAAGTGGAGCTACAAAAGTAGTGGATTTTCTCTTTATGAGAGGCTGGTGTTTGGGGCCGGTATCAGATTTATTGCAGTTTCAGTTCATTGAAGAAGCACACAGAATGTTCTATGGCGCTGTTATACAGCAGCTATCCGGGTTCTCATGTTTTATGAGAGCTCACGGTTGGGGTATGGTATGAAAATTATTGATGGGATGGTCTAGGGGAATGGAAGTAGCGCAGGACAGCAGCTGGCCTATCACACATGCAATATTGCTGGCATTGTGGGATGCAGCTGTTGTCATGTGTTCTTCCTCCTATGAAGTCAGTTTATTTCATGCAGCATTTGTTTTAACCTTTTTTGGGGGCATTTCCCATTGATAAGTTGGTGGCTAGGGCTAGCCAGGGGGCAGAGAATACGGGCCTACAGTTTAGCCATGTGCAGTTTGGAAAGGATATCATTAAGTTGGTTATTCCAAAATCAAAAAATGATCAGGCAGGAAAAGGAGTGGAGTTGGTTTTGAGGGCGGTCAAGGGGCTTTGCACCTGTCCGGCTGCCAATGTGCTCTATTATCTGTCCAAGCATCCCATTGGAGGTTGTCATTTTTTGGTACATAAAAACCTGTAGCCGCTAACCAGATATCAGTTTGAAATGGTTCTTAAGGCTGTAATCACCAAGGTAGGCTACTTTTGGGACTCATTCATTTCCAATTGGGGTGGCCACGTCTGCCAAGGGGTCTGCTCTATCAGGGGAGGTGATTCAGTGGGTCGGAGGATGGAAGTCCGTTGCCTTTCAGACATATCTAAGGCCTGGGGTTGGGGATAATTGTGAGCAGTACTAACTGTTTTCTGTTTTTTTCCTTAGATATCAGGCCCCATGGTCATCAGGTGAGGATCGTAGGGCATTCCTTTGTTGTGTAGGCACACAGGCATGCTTGTCAGTGGCCTTACAGTCCACATCTGGGCTTGGCAGTACACGGTGTGACCGTCCACTGGTTGGGACGACGAGGGATGCAATGGACCAAACTGTTACAGCATATGCGATATTGGATGAGTTGCAGGCTCCATCCGGATGTTGTAGTGGAGCATTTGGGGGGGAAAATGATTGGGAAAAAATGTCTGGTCGCCAATTTATTAATATGGAGAGGAAGGACCTCGCGATGTTGATGATTTGGCTGCCAGATTCATTAATATGCTGGTCAGACATTATTCCAAGGCCTGTGGAGATGGAGCAATGTATTTGGGTGTGTTGTAGAGCCAAGGCTAATCAACAGATTGGATCTTGGCTGCGGGTGATGGGAGGGGTTCACATTAAACATGATTGGTCATGGGATGTTAATGCTGGTCTTTTTTGACTCGGGGTTCATCTGTTGTTAGTTGGCAGGGATTTATTTAACAATGCCCTACAGGAGTCTTTGGAACATGTACTGCTGTGGTGATCTTCGGCTGCACCTTTGGGGGGGAGCGGGATAGGTTCTCCTTCCCGTGCCTGTGGTAGGTTTCCTGAGCCTTAATAATGCAATGTGAAAGCCTGATGGAGTAGCCAGTTTTGGCATTAACTGGTCGGGGCAATACCTGTTTGGCAAACAGTTGTCCTGGGCATAGCTCCTTGCTGATTGGTGGCGGGGGCTGGACGTTAGGTGGCGGGATGCTGCCTAATAAGGGATAGGTCGGTTGGCCTGCAGATGAGTTATCTTGCTGGCTTGTGGCGGATGACCATCTGTTTATTGTTATGAGAGCTCAGGCTAGTTGTTTATTTTGTTAAAGCTGCGGCCTGTTGATTCCCATTTCTGAGTGTACTTGTCTTTATTGTGAGGAGTTATTGTAAAAGTGTGGAGGAGAGAGAAGTGAAGTCCTGATATGTCTGTTATCAGCTCTTTAGAGATATTTGAAATCATGCTCACAAAATCTAAATCCTAGAATTGGGCTGATAAATTGATATACCTGAGAGATAAAAAGAATGAGAGAAAGAGTCAGAATGGGTGTTTTAACAACATAATTTGTATCTATATGGAATGAATGAATCCTTGGACTAGAATTTGTTCTTGTAATCTTGCATCAATAGAATTTAAGAATTATGGTCTTTTCAGTAGAATATGAATTGATGACTATGCAATTAATTGAGCTTTGTAAGGTTGACAATGGCATGAGGTTTAACTGATTGTTGAGCAAATATATTTATTATGATCTTTATATGGACTAGATGCTTTTAAAAATGTTCCTATCAATTGCTATTCAGTTTTGCAATTTATTTAATTAATATATCTGGCCTTGTGGATTCTTCATTATTTCTATCATCATTAACTGTTTATTGAAGGTTGGCTGAATTCCAGGGTTGAAGACTTGGGTTTCTTCCATGCTTTCCAGCTGTTGCAGTGATTGTTAATTAGCTAGAGGTTTTTAAATTGTTAAGCTTTGCCTGTCAACATTAATGTTCCTCCCCTCAATCTGAACACAAGCAAGCACATTGTGAAAGTCACGTTGTGCTTTTTAAATCCTGGTCTGGTGACTGAGAGTCCATGACTAAAGACAAAGCCAAAAAAACAACAACCTCACTGTTTTTCCTGTCCACATTGTACCTCCTGACAGCAGAGTTCAATGCGTACAATAATTTAATCAGCAGGTACTTTCAGAAATGAAAACCATATGCAGATTTGCTTTCTGGCATACATTGTTTTATGGGCACACAATGTCACTGTACTAGTCTCAGAAATCTGCATTGAAATCTTAGCCAAGAAAAGCTATAACTAGCTGAGCTAAATGCCAGTCTCAATTTTCAGCACAGAGGGTTATTGCGCAGATTATAAAACAAACAAGGCAAGAGTTCATTAGAGATCTCCAGCCAGCCATGTGTAAGGGGAAATGCTCAGTAGTTCATGTACTCTGTCCCTGAAGTGCACAAAGCAGCTTGTCTTTAGGTTAGTATGCAGGCACTCTTCCTTTTTCATTAGAGGCTGGGATTTTGGACAGAGAATATTAGTTTGCAGTCATAGAGGTAATATTAAAAGCTTTGCATGCGCAAAACATATGTGTATTTTAAATAGCTGGAAAGGATGTGTGCACATTAATTTATGTATGCCAAGAAAAGGGGCAGGGCCAGCACTGCTATGCACAGCCCCTAATTTTCCCAGATAGTGTGAGTGAGTGAGAGTGAGAGTGAGAGAGAGAGAGAGAGAGTTTATGAAGCAGCCTGACACTCAATATATTGACCATTGTAAAGGGGCACTTTGAATCGGGGTGAGGTTTCAGGAGGTGAGTTGGGGTTAGGTGGTGGTATTACAGAAACATTCAGAGGTATTCACTGTAATTTTGACATTAAAGAATTTTTTCCTTTTAAGTGATGAAAAGGAGTTGATTTGTACATTGCAGCTAGCAGACGCTGCAATGCACAAATCAGCTCCTCTTGTTAGAATTTTCATCACTTATAAGGTCTAAAATTCTTTAATGATATCAATTTTACAAGGAATATCTTTGAATGTTTTTGTAACACCACCCCCTAACCCCAACCCACCTCCCGAAAACTCACCCCAACTCAAAGTGCCCCTTTTCAATGGTCCATATATTGAGTGTTAGGCTGAGCTTTAAAAAGAGTCTGTCAGTCATTCATTCATATGGCTAAACAGAGGCCACTGAACATAGGAACATATTCAGCAGCCACTGCTTAGCTACATAAGTCCTGCTGATCTGGCTAAATAGCACTGAATGCACAACTAAGATCCTGACAGTGCAAGCACATATATATGAAGGTGCCAACTTCCCCACACCCCCTCTAGCATACATTATCAGTGCCAGGAAAAGGTTTGGAGTAATAGGTTGGTGTTCTATACATTCTGTGCAGTAGTCGAATCATCAGAACACCAGTTTCACAAAGGGAAATGGATTTCCATTCTTTACATTCCAGCACAATGCCCAAATTTGCATTCCAAGCATCAATGGGTGACTGCAATGTGGTTTTCTCAAATTTACCTGCAAGAATCCCATGGAATATTAATGCTATACATCTAGTATGAGCTTCAGGATCACTGAAAAAGTCCTCCATGCCATTTAAAGGGCACAGAGTTCGCTCTAAATTTAGGAGTCCAGCTATGGTTTGCCATATTTACAAATATTGGGCGTGAGATTCAGGGTTAAGATTGAATTCCTGCACAAGCAATTGAAAGGTCTCAAGATCTGTATCCCTCCCAGAGCTATGCTGTGTCATCAGTCCTGCCTCCCTCCATTCATTAAAAATGGGAGAGAATGTACAACCTGATATGATATGGTTACTGTATATGTGGGAAATAGGTGATAAGCTCTCCCCCTCCATACCAAATGTAGGAACCTGCTTCCAAACTTGTAACATGTGGGCCAATATTGCTCTACGGTGCTGCAGTGACATCGAGGGCAGAAAGAGAAGCACTGCCAGGTCGACCCTGTCAGCCTGCTCCTGCTCCAATGCTAACCATGAAGCACCCTTTCCACAAATCCAGGCTTGAAGACAGACCAACCTAGAAGCTCAATAGTAGATAATGATATGAAGGTTAGGCAGGGCCACCCCCCGTTGTTGATATTAACAGTTGACTAAACTTAATCCTAGCTGAGTTGGAAGTTCCAAATAAACCTCCCCATCCAACTTTGTAAGTCAGAGAAAACCTGGAATGAGAGAGAACAGGGGACATGCTGGAAGAAATATAATAATTTGGGTAGCACATACATTTTCTGAAAGCTAATTCTGCCTACCCACTTTATAGGCAAATTCCCCCAGTCCTGCAATTTCTGTTTAATGTTCCCAATCAACCCATTATAACGTTTAGAGAACAGATTTCAAAAATCTCTAGGAACATGAATGCCAAGGTACGTGAAACCGTCAGCCACCACTCTATAGGCAGCTAACCAGTTGGGTATTGGTGACCAGGGATCTGTGGGGAAAATCTCAGAAGTATCGAGGTTAAATTTGTAACCTGAGAATTCCATATTTACTGAGCAAATCCAACAAATCAGGGCCATAAAGCAAAATTTTCTGCACCCCCCCCCCCAAACTAGGTCTAAGGCTTCTAGTAGCAGGATGTTGTCAAACAACCACTGGTAAAGGTTCTTTAGCCAAATCAAACAGGAAAGGTGACAAGGGTCCCACAAGCTAACTTGATGAATGGAGACAATGAGCCAGTAATCAGTAGTCAAGCTTGAGATTTCTCATACGCTGCTTGTATCCAATTAAGATACTTTTCAGGCACATCAGTGTATTTAAGGAACTGGAAAAGGAAGGGACAACACAACCTGTCAAAGGCTTTCTCCATGTCTAAAGATATTACCAGGGATGAAATATCCTTTTTGGCCATGTGCAAGATGTTAAACAGCCTTCTAGTGTTAGCAATAGAGACCCATCCTCTCACAAATCCAGTTTGATCTCCATGGACTAAATATCGTAGGATAGATTGTAATCACTGTTGAAGAGCCTTCACCAGTATTTGTATAGCAGAATTTAATAAAGATATAGGCCGATATGAGTCGCATCCTTACTTCTTTTATAAATCTGCGATATAGTGGCATCTGCCATAGTGCCCAAGAACATACCTGTCTCTCCTCAACATGAAAAAGTGAGAGATGGAAGGGAGCAATATCTGGCAAGGACTTCTTGTAAAGTTTTATCAGCTATCCATCAAGGCCCAGGCATTTTCCACCAGGGAGTGCCTTAATTGCTGCTTGAATCTCTAACAATGAAATGGGAGAAGCAAGCATATTTCTCTGAGCTTCCTGCAGCCATTCAAAAAGTCTTGTACACCTTTATGAGGTAGCAGCAGCCGGATCTGTATATAGGTCAGAGAAGTATTGGACAAACAAGTAGGGATGTGAATCGGGCTTCGGACGATTGAAAATATCGTCGATATTTTCAAAATCGTCAGAAATCGGGGGCTCCCCAAAACGATAGGAAAACCCCACGACAATGTGGCACAACTCGGCACCTACTATCTGCGACTGTGAAAAGAAAAAGTTGAGGCCCTGACTTTATGCCATTTTCCAGCTAAGCACCTTATTGGCTTGACCTTTAATTTAGACCTGCTCGACTCCCATTTGGGTGGGCTTGAGCCCAAAGTAGGCAGGCCTTGGCTCACCTGTAGCTATGCCACTGATCTCACCCCTATCCAATCCCCAGACTTTCACATGGAAGTTGCATGCTTCTCTTATTGGAGATAAGCATTTTCCAGAATTGCTCAGAGATGCCATATTTGAGTTTAATGAATTTAACCCAGTAGAGGAATATATGCCACATCTTAGGTGGGAAGCATTTAAAACGTTTTTACGTGGAAAATTATAAGCTACGCCAATTTCCTTCAGAAGGTCCCCCAAGACTTGCCAAAAGTCCAGCGGGGGTCCGGGAGCAACCTCCTGCACTCGGACCGTCGACTGCCAGTATTCAAAATGGCACCGATAGCCTTTGCCCTTACTATGTCACAGGGGCTACTGGTGCCATTGGTCAGCCCCTGTCACATGGTAGGAGCACAAGATGGCGCCGGCCATCCAATGCTCCTACCATGTGACAGGGTCTGGCCAATGGCACGGATACCCTGTCACATGGTAAGGGCAAAGGGCCATCGTCGCCATTTTGATTAGTGGCAGCCGACGGCCCGGGAGCGGGAGGACAGCCCAGAGTGGGAGATCGCTCCCGGGATCCCCACTGGACCACCAGGTACCTGTAAAAAATTTTTTGGGGGGGAAGCTAAGGGGTTCGTTTTAAAGGGTCGGGGTGGGCTTTTTATCGGCTCGGGCGCAGCTGATAAACAAAACTGCGATCGGGCCCGATGCAAAAAAACCCACATGTGAATCAGAACCGGAATCCGAACCGATTCCGGTTCCGATTCACATCTCTACAAACAAGCACTCTATTTCCCGTGGATCAACAGCTACCTCACCTGATGGCTTCTGAATGGCAAATATATGTGATCTGCCAACCCACTTCTTAACTGCTCTAGCAAGCATAATTCCTGGCTTATTGCCTTCTTCATAAAATTTGTTTAGAAAATTTTAAGGCTCTCCCTATTTTCCCTATCTCTAAAGTTTTTAATTCCCTATGGGCAGATTTCAGCAACTTAAGTGTACGAGTGGAACAGTTCTGTACGTGCTTCCTCGCCAAGTCCCTAATTCTCTCCAGTAGAGCTTCAGCTTTCTACCTGCTCCCCTTCTGAAGGAAATTGGCGTAGCTTATAATTTTCCATGTAAAAACGTTTTAAATGCTTCCCACCTAAGATTTGGCACATATTCCTCTGCTGGGTTAAATTCATTAAACTCAAATATGGCATCTCTGGATGCCAATTCTGGAAAATGCTTATCTCCAATAAGAGAAGCATGCAACTTCCATGTGAAAGTCTGGGGATTGGATAGGGGTGAGATCAGTGGCATAGCTACAGGTGGGCCAAGGCCTGCCCACTTTGGGCTCAAGCCCACCCAAATGGGAGTCGAGCAGGTCTAAATTAAAGGGCAAGCCAATAAGGTGCTTAGCTGGAAAATGGCATAAAGTCAGGGCCTCAACTTTTTCTTTTCACAGTCGCAGATAGTAGGTGCTGAGTTGTGCCACATTGTCGTGGTTTCCCCCTACCATTGATCAGATTCTTTGTGTGGCAGAGCTAGATTGTGACATGCTGGCAGGGGTTTCCACCCCCCAGCCAGCAATTAGGGGCATTCCACGATGCTGATTTCTGATGTGTTGACAGAGGTTCCCACCCCCCAGCCAGCGACAAGAGGCCCCAGCATGGCAATACTCGATCCCAGTAGTGTCCTGCCAGTGGACTTCTCACACTTCGCCAGCAGGCAGGAGGACCACCTTGGGGGAAGAGGTATGTCACATGGCATTGTAACTGAGAGAGAAGGGAAGGGAGTATTATTGAGAGTGAAAGGGTGAGCGACAGAGGAAAGGGAGATGAGCGTGAGGTAAGGAGGTTTGAGTGACCTGAAAGGGAAGGGTGAGGAAGTAGTGGGAGGAAAGGGGTGAGTGACAGAGAGGGAAGTGGGGTGAGAGTGATGTAAGTGGGTTGAGTGACTGAGAAGATAGGGGAAGGGGAAGAGGAAGAGGAAGAGGAGGGATATGAATGACAGAGGTAAATGAGTGGGAGGGGAAGGGGGAGAAGAAGAGTGTGTAGAAGAATGACATTTTTGCATCATTTATCTATCTCTATCTATATAGAGATAGATAAATAATAGATAAATGTGGTGTGTCTGTACAGAACCTGAATGTAATCTGCTTTGAAGTGCTGAAAAGCGGACTATAAAAATCTAAATAAATAAATATATTCTCACACACACACATATATATGAGAGCAGTCAAAATTTGTGTGCACCCTCCACTAATCTATGATAATCTCAGGGTTACTGGAAATCAAAAGTTCCCAGGCATGGAGTGGGGGAAATTTTTTGTCCTTATTAGTTTTCATTATTTGGTGTTATTTGATGTCTTCTCTTTTGAAATGTTTGATTTTTGGGAAATGTTTAAAGTTTTTTTTATCTTTTTTATTTTCATTTATTAGGTATTCTATTCATTTGTTTTGAAATATTATTAGTATGATTTACTATTATGATTGATTTATATTTCTTATTTTTATTTTATGAGGAATGATGCTTTTGTTTTTTGTTATTGTACTGAATATGAGTCTGGTTGAAAGGGGAGGGAGCTGCAAAGCAAGACTTGAAGACTGGAAGGGGAGAGGGGGCTAGTGGATCACAACTGCTGGGGACTGGGAGCAGTAGGAGAGAGAGACTACTGCTTCTATTTTACAGATATAGGAAGTGGGAATAATTTGATTCTCTGTGTGCTATTTTGGGAAATGTGCAACTCAATATTTCTAGTTTTTACAATACAGAGAAAATTCAATTAAGAACATAAGAACATGCCATACTGGGTCAGACCAAGGGTCCATCAAGCCCAGCATTCTGTTTCCAACAGTGGCCAATCCAGGCCATAAGAACCTGGCAAGTACCCAAAAACCAAGTCTATTTCATGTTACCATTGCTAGTAATAGTAGTGGCTATTTTCTAAGTCATCTTAATTTATAGCAGGTAATGGCACTTTCCTCCAAGAACTTATCCAATCCTTTTTTAAACACAGCTATACTAACTGAACTAACCACGTCCTCTGGCAACAAATTCCAGAGTTTAATTGTGCGTTGAGTGAAAAAGAACTTTCTCCGATTAGTTTTAAATGTGCCACATGCTAACTTCATGGAGTGCCCCCTAGTCTTTCTATTATCCGAAAGACTAAATAACTGATTCACATCTACCCGTTCTAGACCTCTCATGATTTTAAACACCTCTATCACATCCCCCCTCAATCATCTCTTCTCCAAGCTGAAAAGTCCTAACCTCTTTAGTCTTTCCTCATAGGGGAGCTGTTCCATTCCCCTTATCACTTTGGTTGCCCTTCTCTGTACCTTTTCCATCGCAATTATATCTTTTTTGAGATGCAGCGACCAGAATTGTACACAGTATTCAAGGTGGGGATCTCACCATGGAGCGATACAGAGGCATTATGACATTTTTTGACTGCTGCAGCACACTGAGCTGACGATTTCAATGTGTTATCCACTATGACACCTAGATCTCTTTCTTGGGTGGTAGCACCTAATATGGAACCTAACATTGTGTAATTATAGCATGGGTTATTTTTCCCTATATGCATCACCTTGCACTTATCCACATTAAATTTCATCTGCCATTTGTTTTTGTTTCATTCATGTTATACTGCACAAAAATTCTGGCTTCTTGGGTTTCCAGTTCAGCATTTGTCTCCACGTTTCTCCATGTTTGTGGTAAATTCTTATTTGGTTAGGATCTGTTTGAGTTTTGCATATGGGACTGGGATGTTTTGCTAGTATGTAGTTTCTGTGTCAGGATCTGTAGCCATTCAGCTTGCTCTTTTTTTTCAATCTGTACCTTCTAGTACAAAGGTGTATTATGTTATACAGCAGTGAGCATGTATGAGTGTGAGAGAGAACATGTGTGTGAATGAGCACATATTTATTTTATTTATTCATTTAGGCATTTTATATAGCGTTGTTCCATGTATAGATCCCAATGGTTTACAAAGTGACATTCATAATTATAACTCAACAAACAAAACAAAGATTGGTTACAGAAGTGGTATTCATAGGCAAGCATTGATATCTATCAGTGAAATTTTCTACTATATATTAAAATTGATCTAGTACATAAGGCAAAGAGTATGGATAATTAAAATGAAATAATTTTCATGTCTTAGTGAGTTGTTTTGAGAATCTTGCATTCTGTCATTTGATTTATTCTTCATGATTCGATTATTATCTTTTGTCCTTGTTTTTGTGGTTCTGTATATTCTGATATTTTCAAGTTAAATTATATTCATTTTTTGAATAGCCATGTTTTTAATTCACATTTACATATATTTCTATCTGGTAAAATATGTAACACCTCAGGCAGAGAATTCCAGAGCTTTGGACCCGCTATAGAAAACATTTGATCTTTTATTTGCATCAGAGATGTGCACTGTATTGTGGGAACAGACAATAGTCCTTTATTTTAGAGATCTTAGTGTTCACTGAGGATTGTAAGGTTGTAGTGTCATTCCTAATAAGTCAGTATTATTGGAGTAAATGATGTTGAATATTATCATTAATACTTTATAGTAGATTCTGGATTGTACTGGTAAGCAATGCAGTGAAAGCAGCGAGGGTGTAATGTGATCATATTTCCTTGATCCTAATAATAACCTTGCAGCAGCATTTTGCAGTAGTTGTAGTGGTTTTAAGTGACTTGCCGGAAGACCTAACACTACAGCAAGGAGTTACAGTAGTCAAGGTTTGAGAAGACTGGAGTTTGCAATACAGTATGGAAGTCCGCAAAAGTTAATAATGGTTTCAACCAATGTAGTATAGGCAACTTGGCGTAACCTGTCTTAATTAATTTAATAATGTGCATTTTCATTGTGAGGTTCTCATGTAGCTGTACACCTAAATCTTGTACTTGATTTGAGGGATTAATTTGAAAATTACCCAAGTCTAGGGCAGGTGGTTTAACTGTTGGTGAGTTTCTACTCAGCCAACTGATTTCAGTCTTTTTAGGGTTTAAGGTCGTTTAAGTTGCAATAGTTCTTGTTGTATTGCTTTCATATAAGGGTAGATTTTAAAAAATTGCGCAATTGCGTACTTTTGTTTGCGCACCAGGCGGCAAACAAATTACCTGGATTTTATAAGATACGAGCGATCTTATAAATCCGTGGTCAGCGCGCACAAGGGGGGTGCACATTTGTGCAACCTGCGCGCGCTGAGCCCAGCGCGCACTGCCTGTTCCCTCCCCCCACCTTCCCCTACCTAACCCCCCCCCCCCCCCCCGGCCCTATCTAAAACCCCCCCCTTACCTTTATCGCACGATTTACACCTGCAAAAAGCAGACGTAAATCTGCGCGCGTCGGCCGGCTGCCCCGCTCTGTGTTTTGGGTTGAGTAACTGGGCCTCCTTTAGGTATTCCCAGATTTTTATGGTCGGTAAATATCATGAATCTGGTTTGTGCCCCTTCAAGCCAGGGGACAACCGTCCTGGAGGGCAAGTTTCACTGCTAGGAGTTCGCGGTCCCCTATGGTATAATTTTGTTCTGTGAAGGAGAATTTATGTGAATAAAAGGAACATGGAACTAGGGTTCCCTTGGGGGAGTATTGGCTCAAAACTGCTCCTGCTCCAATGGCAGATGCATCAAATTTGACTAAGAAGGGGCAGTTAGGGTCCGGGTGACGTAAACACGGGCCAGTACAGAAGGCCCCTTTCAAGGTGTGGAGCGCTGATTGGACCTTGGGACTCCATACTCGGGGATCAAATCCCTTCCTCATCATAGCGGTGAGTGGAGCGGGCCAGTGTGGTGTAATTGGCGATGAGGTTTCGATAGTAATTGGTAAATCCAAGGAATCTTTGTAGGGCTCAGAGACCCACTGGTTGAGGCCAATCCCGATTACCCTAGAGTTTGTCAGGGTCCATGGTGAACCTGTGGCTAGAGATGATATAGCCTAGGAAGGGGAGTCTGGGTTGCTCAAAAATATACTTCTCCAATTTAGCATAGAGGTGGTGGTCTCTAAGGCACTGGAGGGCTGTTTGAACATGGGAATGATGAGACTTCAGATCTTTGGAGAAGATTAATATATCATCCAGATACACTCCGACGGATAAGTACAAAAGGTCCCAGAAAATCTCGTTCATTAGCCGCTGGAAGACTGCAGGGGCATTGCAAAGCCCGAAGGGCATTACTACATACTCATAATGACTGTCTTTTGTGTTAAAGGCGGTTTACCAGATGTCTTCTGGTTGAATCCGTACTAGGTTATATGCCCCCCATAGATCTCGTTTAGTAAAGATTTCTGTGCCCTGCAGGCGGTCGAATAGTTCATTGATAAGAGGCAGTGGATACAGGTCCTTATGGGTTACTGCATTCAGACCTCTGTAATCTATGCATGGTCTTAGACTGCCATCTTTTTTCTTTATAAAGAAGATCCTGGCGCCTGCCGGGGAAGTAGAGGGTCTTATGAACCCTTTGGCCAAATTTTCCTTGATATACGTTGACATTGCTTGGTTTCTGGGCGTGAAAGAGAATAGATTCTGTCCTTGGGAGGCATGGTTCCAGGTAGGGGTTCTATGGGGCAGGTGAACTTCCCGGAGTGGAGGCAGGATATCGGCGTTTTGTTTGAAGAATATGTCTTTAAATTCCAGGTACAGAGCCGGTAACCCGGGAAGGTTGTAGAGCTGAGAACTGTCACAGATGGGGACACTTGCCGTAAACAGTGGGTTTGACATTGGGGACCCCACTGAGTGAGCTGTAGGGATTGCCAGTCGAAGTGGGGTGCATGTAACTGGAGCCAAGGAAGTCCAAGGACTATGGCGTGTGTTGATCGTTTCAAGATCAGGAGGGAGATCTCCTCATTATGAAGGGTCCCAACAGTGAGGCTAATAGGCAAAGTACGATGAGTGATACGACCAGGGAGAGGTTCTCCTTGAATTGAGGCAATACGTAGTGGTACCTCCAATGGCTGGACTGGTATCTGAAGGAGTGTGACATTCTCTTCCAAAACAAAATTTCCACTCGCCCCAGTGTCCACAAGGGTGGTGGTAGTGAATGAACGTGATTCCCTAGTGAGGGAGACAGGCAGCAACAGTTGGGCCAGAAACTATAGCGCCTAAGCTCGGGACCCCTGCCGGGCTCAGGCTTTGGAATTTCTCATATGCACAGGACAAGTCTGGAGAAGATGTCTGGAACCACCGGAATACAAGCAGAGAACCAATTTTCTTCGTCGGAGACGTTCCTCTGGAGTCAGACGGCCACGGTTGATCTGCATTGGCTCTTCGGGAGGTTGAGGAGCTGATGGTAAGGCCTTCAAGCGGGGACTTGCTGAAATGGGTGGCTGTAGGGAAGGAGGTCAAAGAGCTCTTACCTCCTGATGCCGTTATCAAAGACGGTAGTCGATTCTACTGACCAGGGAGATCAGGTCTTCCAGAGATACGAGGATCTCGCAGGCGGCTAGTTCATCTTTAAGAGCTGGAGATAGTCCCTCGAATAGAGTGTCCGCAGGCAGTCCTCTTGCCAACCCAACTCAGTTGCTAGAGTTCTGAACACTGTATATTCAGCGAGCAAGTGCGAGCCTTGACGGAGGTGGAGTAGGTGGTGGCCAGCGACCGTCTGTCGACCTGGGTCCTTGAAGGTGCATCAGAAGATGGAGATGAACTGAGGGAGCTGGTGAAGAATTGCATCGTAATGCTCCCAGAGTGGTGAAGCCCATGCCAGGGCCTTCCCCTTAATATGCGAGAGGATGAACGTAATCTTAGTTCATTCATCGGGAAAAAGCGAGGGTTGCAGTGAAAACTGCATATAACATTGGTTTATGAAGCCTCGACAGAGGTCAGGATCCCCATTAAAATGGGGTGGAGCTGGGAGGGCCAGAGGTGCCCGTGAGGGCAATGTATGGGCAAGAGCCCCTGGGTTGGCCATGGCAAATTCCTCCAATTGAGAACGCAACTTTTCCACAGAGGAGGCCAAAGCTTCCAAGATCCGTTGTTGCTGTCAGACATGAGTGGCCAGACCAGAGATGGCCTGCAAGGCAGGAGACTCCGCCGAGTCCATGGCCTTGGCAACCTGTTGTGCTGGAGATGGACCCTTGGCCTGGTGCAGGATTGGTACGGCCCTCTGGTCGGACCTGCCACCAGGAGGCGGAGCACACGAGGAGACAGAGGCTGGCTGGAGCTTTGCCAATAACAGTCCGGGGTTTCCACAGGTTGAGCCCTTGGGTACCCAGACTGCTTGGACTTAAGTAGGCCTCGGATGGTCTCCCAGAGAGGTAGCAGAGGGGTGTGCCCACTATGAGCAAGGGTGCGCAGCTCATGCAGAGAGGATGGGCTCTTGCCCATACCTTGCCCTCACGGGCATCTCTGGCCTCCTCTGTGGAAAAGCTCCGGAGACCTCAGGGAGGTAACACTTCAGGAAGGTTCTCTGGGTGAGACAGGTAGAGCCTGCTGGTCTAGTCGGGTGAAGGCCGCGGTTGGAATCCAAGCAGATCGGTCTGGTAGTCACGGTAGGCCAGAAGAGAGTGTCCAAGTGAAGCGCAAGGGTCAAAGCCAGAGTATCCATCCAGAAGTGGTCAGCCAAAGCAGGAGTCAATACCAAGGTCAGTCCGAGCGTAGTCAAGGCAAGCAAGGGTCAGTTCCAGGTTGCAGACGAAGAGAGTAGTCAGGCAGGCAGTGGTCAGTTCCAGGCAGCAGATGAAGAGAATGGTCAGGCAGGCAGTAGTCAGTTCCAGGCAGCAGACAAAGAGAGTAGTCAGGCAGGCCGAGGTCCGTACCAAAGATCAGTCTGAGAAGGTACTACCTGAATAAGGACACAGGAACAAGGAGATGCTGGAACAAGGAGACACTGGAACACAGGATGAGGCAAACTAGTACACCACGGTGTTGACCCGATTGCCAAGGCGAGGTCCTGCGGACAGGGCCTCGCTATTTATACTAGGGCTACGTGATGTCATCGGTGTGCGTCTGAGTCAAGTTTCTCATGCTTGGCCCTTTAAAACTGAGGACGTCGGCCGTGCATGCGGCTAGGGGCGGGGCTGAGGTGGCCAAAGACACGGAGCGCCGACGGGAGTTCCGCTGTGAGGCCTGCGGCATGGAGGAAGCCGGAGATGGCCGCCTTGAGCATTGGGGATGCCAGGAACTGGCAGCAGCGGCAAGACCGGAGCTAGTGGAGGGCAGTGCGAGGTGAGCAGGCCAGTTCGTGGCACCTACACGGCCGGGATGCGCAACAGATTATCTTTATAATGCACTTATGTCTGGTCAACTTTAAATTAAGTTGTGGGGTATTGTTTCTTGAGACACTTTTAAATATAACTGAATTGTTTCCATAATTGTGTATGTGGTTTAGTGTTTATAAGTGATTGAAATAATTGAGTTAAAATATTTTAAAGAGTCACTCATAATGCATGAAAGATTCTGCAGGCTATTTAGACATCCACTTTTGTGTAAACTCTAAGGCATTATTTATTGATAAGAGTACATCTAGTAGGGTTCAGTCTTGTATGGTTACTGCCCATACATGTTAACTTTGGGCCCCTCCAAAAAAAACTGTTTTGACTAAGCCATTGGGCAAGACAGAGATGTATTTGAATAGGGTGAAGATCTGAAAGCATGCAGGCCAATATCCCTCTATCAGGAATCCTAGAGAAAAAAATTGGAATGCACATAAAGTAGTCAATTCTACTATACAGAGCATGCCTTGGGGAATAAAAGGTTTAATCCCTTTCTCCCAGGTGATGGCATTTCCAGATATTTAGCAAGTGGAATATATCAATGAGGTCTTTGGAACTGGGACCATGAACAAGCACTGCCTTGACTTTTGAGGTCTTATCCAAATCTGGGTCTAAGTACACATTCCAATTGCCACTTATTCATAGAGGTTTTCAAAGCCAAAGGAAACTATGGCATCTGTCATCAGGTGACAGAAGACTTGTTGGTCACTGTTTGGGCCATAAACATTTACATGCATGAACTTTACAGAATGTAATAAACAGTCCACCATGCTGTATCTCCCTTCAGAATCTGTCTGCACCCTATGCAGTTGTCAATAAGAATATAACCCCCCCCTGCTCTTCGAGTTGTAGGAGGAGTTATATACTGCTCCCACCCAGCCTGTTTTTAAATTCTTGTGCTCATGATTAGTTAGCTGCATTTTCTACAAAAATAGAATTTGAGCTTTGTAAAATTTGCTTCCTTTTCACTGGCAATGAAATTCCTCTTACATTTAAATAAATGCAAGCTAAAGTGCAGGATAATAAGGTGCAGTCTGTAACCAGTATCTAACATGTACCCTAGCCTTATTAGAATTTAAAAAAAACCTGAAATATTGCTGATCAATAGGAAAAGGTGTCATGTACCAATAACTCTGTGTCCCAATGCCCAATGTAAATACTACACATTGTGACCAGAACCATAATGTAGTCTGCTTTTTACTCCCCCTAGTCCGCCCTCCCAACAATAACCTCCAAACAGCCTCAACCATCCAGCCAGCTCAAAATCGAAGGCTAGTTAACAATTTCCCCATACGCAACCAGAGTTTACCTTGAAACACGAAAGGCCCATTGTCTCTCAAATGGGATAACCATTGGGACCCAAGTGGTGAATCATCAAACCCCAGATTCCCTAACCTCCAAACCTCCAAACCTCCTCTACATCCTAACCCTAACTAACATGACAATAACCATTGTTCCAACTCCTCCTTCCCATGAACTTTCCCTTGATGAACATCTGTTTTCCCCTTCGACCTTATAATGAAGCTCCTGGCTCACATCATCCAAAAAGGAATTAAAGAAAATAATGTAAAGGACAGGGAAATGTGGGTTAAGAAAGCAGCAAGGAAGGCTATCTAACAAAGCCGTGGGGGCAACAATATGAGGAATAGAAGCCAAGATGTCCAAATTTCAATCCTTTATTGGAGAATTAAAATCTTAAAAAAAAGCCTTTTTTTTAAGATTTTAATTCTCCAATAAAGGATTGAAATTTGGACATCTTGGCTTCTATTCCTCATCTTGTTGCCCCCAAGGACAGGGAAATGCCAACAGCTAACAGGGTAATGCATCAAATTGCGTTATGGCATTATTGCGGGTGTTAGGGCCGCCCACAATATCACCATAACACAGGGGATAATGCATCGCGAGATGTGTATGCAAATTTTAAAAATTTAGTCAAAAGGAAGGGGTTTGGGCGGAGACTATGAAAATGAGAGGTGTTTAATGTTGCATGCGGTAGCGTAACACACACTATTGCATGATTTTTTCCGGAAACTACACCTTTTTTCTGGGCATTATGCTGTGCATTATACCCGAAATGGGATTTGCGATAAATATCACAAATCCTGTTTTTGGAGAGGAAAGAGAGAGAGAGAGAGGGAGAGAGACAACGCCTCGGTAGAGATACACACATTAGTCAACTTTTTATACCACTGTAAGAAATGCCATTCTGAACTTGGTGTGAAGTTTTGGTGGTGGCCTAGGTTTTGGAGGGCAGTTTTACATGCACAGTGAGATGTATGAACAGCACAATGGACATCAGTGAAGATTTGGAGAGAAATAGAGCTCCTCCAGGCCAGACACGCAGAGTGAGTAGATAATACCAGCTTGTCCATGATAACAATGAGTCACAAAAAACACAAGGATAATTCTCATTTTCTATGACCAGATGGTGGACAGGGATCCAAATGTCAGCCGTCGCCTCAGCAGTCTTGAAGCCACTGAAATTGATATGGTTGCAATAGTTCGAGCTGGCAATGCTGGCATATTCTCGCCATAAATAACAGAACAACCTTATCCAGTTCATGCCAGTTGGCTGTGAGTACAAAGTCCACTTGCAACAAAAAGTGTCAGCCCCACAGCACCGAACACAGTGGAAAGTAAAAATAATAAAAGACTGGCTCACCCTGATACATAAACTTAAAACACTCATTGCCGCTGCTTGGCTGACTCCCAACTATATTCAGCAAGAGTCTGCCTTTGCTCGGTCGACACTCCCACTAATCTATGCTGGTTCGCTGCCTATACCTATCTGACTCTGTTACTCGTCCACAGCATTGTCAGTTCTCCATGTTGCGAGCCACGTCTCACCTTCCTTAACATTGTCAAAAATGGCAGATTTTCACTGGTGGAGCGCCCGCAATTTTGTCAGATACATCATGACATATTTAATGTTTCACTTTTGCAGCTCTTTCTTGATGTTTATATATGGCTGTTATTTTCGCTGCAAATCTGAAGAAAAGGAAAAAATATGATGTGGTTGCCCTGAAACATAATGTCTTTCAGTTCTCTGGCTACATTTTAAACCCATTGCTTATCTCGAAAATAATGAAGCTTTATGATTACAGCTCTGGGATGTCCCCCTTGCGATGGGGCCAGTCGAATGCCCTATGAGCCTGTCGATCTTAATTAGCCCCTTAGCACTCAAGATAAGGAAGATGTTGGGGAACCATTTTGAAAAAAATTTGCAAGCATCCGAGTCCCTCAAATTTTTATGGGATTCCAATCTCACAAATGTTACAGCCCAGAGACCTGTTTTCCATGTCGTCAATTTTTTTTGGCATAATTTTTATCAAACTTGCCTCGTTTAGCACTGACAGATGCAGCTAACATTTCTAAATTCATTATTCTCGTTTCACCTTCCTCAATCTGGGTTACATTGTCCTGTACAGATTGCACCAACTGGGTTACTTTTTCAACAATTACCAGTTTAGTTTTTGAGAGGGTGGCTTATGCCTCTATAAGCTGCTGTATACTAGTCACACTCTGCCCAGGAGCGCTCACCTCAATATCCACTTCCTCCTCCTCTGAGGCTGATTCATTTTGTTCGCACCATTTTTTCCTTAGATGAGATTTTTAGCTTTACTCATCTGATCGCTCCACACTAATGATAAAGAACGATTACTGGCATTTTTAAACTGCTTCATGGAGGAAAGAAAGGCAACCGGACCTGCAGGATAATCATGTTTAACCAATTAAAGTAGGAACCCTGCCAAGTGCTGCCACACAGGCTAAAGTATAACTTGAAATCCATGTCACCACTTTAATATGTTGTGTGCCGCCTTGGTGAATTTGTTATTCAGAAAGGCAGATAATAAATCCAAATAAATAAGTTATGCCAATTTTCAAAGCAAACTTATGCACATATATTGGCTTTGAAAATTATCCCTAACAAGATATAATTGCCCTTTGCTATTGTGTTTGTGGACCTTTGGACCGAGGCAAGATTGACCCTACCTGCAAGGAGAAGCCCTGCAGGTTTTCACTATCAGCAGGCAGACTCAGGCAAAGCAGAGACCAGTCAGAACCTTCACCTATATCAGCCCAGTTCCCAAAATTAATCAGTAAAAGCTTTCACAAAAAGAGCAGTTTTAACTTGTTTTGTGTATCCAGTAGTAAATGGTTTCATCAACAACACTCGCAATATCTAATTGGGACAATTTTCAAAATGAACTTATGTTTGAAAATTAGTGAATCTTATGTTCTTGCTGCTAATTAAAGTGGACTGTTTGAAAATTAACCTAAATTCCATGAAAAGTATGTTTTTGCACTCTCTGTCCTCTCATTTTTTTGAAGATGTGTTTAATTTGCAGAACAGAAATTGTTTCCTTTCTGGAATTCTTCAACCAGATCTGGTGCACCCTTTATAGATAAGCAATCTGAAACTGTTACCATATGGCTGCTAATGCTCTAGATGCTCCCACTGAGCAAGAACTGAGGGATAAAGAAAATGACTGTGCTTTCCAAATGTTTCATTTTGCAAGCTGGAACAGAATAGGTTTATCTTGAGTGGCTCCCCATTGCTTAAGTACATATTAATGGAAAGGAAAACAGCAGGACCAAAGCTTATGGACTACTGAAGTAAATATCTAGCAGATCCAAATCTAAAAATATATTATATTGCAGTCAACATTAGAAGTGTCCATTTTTATCCTCTGTTAGCTAATGTTCCCATTTATAACTCACGCACCACTCCTTCGCACCATCCATACAACGCCTAGCGAGTGATGTGTTAGCAATGTTTCCTGTGGTCAGCCATGATGCTCATGTATAAGGCACAGTCTGTAGCAAGGACCTGCTCTCCAGGTGATGCATTGTCCTTTCGCACTGAGGATATCTCCCCAAGGCCTACTGCCCAGGAGGGAAGGGTTAGGTCGGCCGTCATAGTTGGTGATTCGATTATTAGGAATGTAGATAGCTGGGTGGCTGGTGGGCGTGAGGATCGCCTGGTAACATGCCTACCTGGTGCGAAGGTGGCAGACCTCACGCGTCACCTAGATAGGATTTTAGACAGTGCTGGGGAGGAGCCGGCTGTTGTGGTACATGTGGGCACCAACGACATAGGAAAATGTGGGAGGGAGTTTCTGGAAGCCAAATTTAGGCTCTTAGGTAGAAAGCTTAAATCCAGAACCTCCAGGGTAGCATTCTCTGAAATGCTCCCTGTGCCACGCGCAAGTCACCAGAGGCAGGCAGAGCTCCGGAGTCTCAATGTGTGGATGAGACGATGGTGCAAGGAAGAGGGATTCAGTTTTGTTAGGAACTGGGGAACCTTTTGGGGAAGGGGGTGTCTCTTCCGAAGGGATGGGCTCCACCTTAACCAGGGTGGAACCAGACTGCTGGCGCTAACCTTTAAAAAGGAGATAGAGCAGCTTTTAAACTAGAACAAAGGGGAAAGCCGACAGTCGCTCAGCAGCACATGGTTCGGAGAGAGGTATCTTTAAAGGATACTAATGATGCATTAGAATTAGAGCATCCCGACAGTGAGGTTCCAATAATTAGAAAAGTAGTCCAAGTGCCTGTAACTAAAAACTCACCTGAGCTAAAAAATTCTAACTTATCCCTATCAATTAAAAAGCAGAATGAAAATACAAACAAAAAACAAACTTTGAAATGTTTGTATGCTAATGCCAGAGGTCTAAGAAGTAAGATGGGAGAATTAGAATGTATAGCAGTAAATGATGACATAGACTTAATTGGCATCTCAGAGACATGGTGGAAAGAGGATAACCAATGGGACACTGCTATACCGGGGTACAAATTATATCGCAATGACAGAGAGGAGCACTCGGGAGGAGGTGTGGCACTTTATGTCCGGGATGGCATAGAGTCCAACAGGATAAACATCCTGCATGAGACTAAATACAAAATTGAATCTTTATGGGTAGAAATCCCTTGTGTGTCAGGGAAGACTACAGTGATAGGGGTATACTACCGTCCACCTGGTCAAGATGGTGAGATGGACAGTGAAATGCTAAGAGAAATTAGGGAAGCTAACCAAATTGGTAGTGCAGTAATAATGGGAGACTTCAATTACCCCAATATAGACTGGGTAAATGTATCATCGGGTCACGCTAGAGAGATAACGTTCCTGGATGGAATAAATGATAGCTTTATGGAGCAATTGGTTCAGGAACCGACGAGAGAGGGAGCATTTTTAGATCTAATTCTCAGTGGAGCACAGGACTTGGTGAGAGAGGTAACGGTGGTGGGGCCGCTTGGCAATAGTGATCATAATATGATCAAATTTGATTTAATGACTGGAAAGGAACAGTGTGCAAATCCAAGGCTCTCGTGCTAAACTTTCAAAAGGGAAACTTTGATAAAATGAGAAAAATTGTTAGAAAAAAAACTGAAAGGAGCAGCTACAAAGTAAAAAATGTCCAAGAGGCGTGGTCATTGTTAAAAAATACCATTCTAGAAGCACAGTCCAGATGTATTCCATACATTAAGAAAGGTGGAAAGAAGGCAAAACGATTACCGGCATGGTTAAAAGGGGAGGTGAAAGAAGCTATTTTAGCCAAAAGATCTTCATTCAAAAATTGGAAAAAGGATCCAACAGAAGAAAATAGGGTTAAGCATAAACATTGGCAAGTTAAATGTAAGACATTGATAAGATAGGCTAAGAGAGAATTTGAAAAGAAGTTGGCTGTAGAGGCAAAAACTCACAGTAAAAATTTTTTAAAATATATCCGAAGCAGAAAGCCTGTGAGGGAGTCAGTTGGACCGTTAGATGATCGAGGGGTTAAAGGGGCACTTAGAGAAGATAAGGCCATCGCGGAAAGATTAAATGATTTCTTTGCTTCGGTATTTACTGAAGAGGATGTTGGGGAGGTACCCGTAATGGAGAAGGTTTTCATGGGCAATGATTCAGATGGACTGAATCAAATCACGGTGAACCTAGAAGATGTGGTAGGCCTGATTGACAAACTGAAGAGTAGTAAATCACCTGGACCGGATGGTATACACCCCAGAGTTCTGAAGGAACTAAAAAATGAAATTTCAGACCTATTAGTAAAAATTTGTAACTTATCATTAAAATCATCCATTGTACCTGAAGACTGGAGGATAGCAAATGTAACCTCAATATTTAAAAAGGGCTCCAGGGGCGATCCGGGAAACTACAGACCGGTTAGCCTGACTTCAGTGCCAGGAAAAATAGTGGAAAGTGTTCTAAACATCAAAATCACAGAACATATAGAAAGACATAGTTTAATGGAACAAAGTCAGCATGGCTTTACCCAGGGCAAGTCTTGCCTCACAAATCTGCTTCACTTTCTTGAAGGAGTTAATAAACATGTGGATAAAGGTGAACCGGTAGATATAGTATACTTGGATTTTCAGAAGGCGTTTGACAAAGTTCCTCATGAGAGGCTTCTAGGAAAAGTAAAAAGTCATGGGATAGGTGGCGATGTCCTTTCGTGGATTGCAAACTGGCTAAAAGACAGGAAACAGAGAATAGGATTAAATTTGCAATTTTCTCAGTGGAAGGGAGTGGACAGTGGAGTGCCTCAGGGATCTGTATTGGGACCCTTACTTTTCAATATATTTATAAATGATCTGGAAAGAAATACGATGAGTGAGATAATCAAATTTGCAGATGACACAAAATTGTTCAGAGTAGTTAAATCACAAGCAGATTGTGATAAATTGCAGGAAGACCTTGTGAGACTGGAAAATTGGGCATCCAAATGGCAGATGAAATTTAATGTGGATAAGTGCAAGGTGATGCATATAGGGAAAAATAACCCATGCTATAATTACATAATGTTGGGTTCCATATTAGGTGCTACAACCCAAGAAAGAGATCTAGGTGTCATAGTGGATAACACATTGAAATCGTCGGTACAGTGTGCTGCGGCAGTCAAAAAAGCAAACAGAATGTTGGGAATTATTAGAAAGGGAATGGTGAATAAAACGGAAAATGTCATAATGCCTCTGTATCGCTCCATGGTGAGACCGCACCTTGAATACTGTGTACAATTCTGGTCGCCGCATCTCAAAAAAGATATAATTGCGATGGAGAAGGTACAGAGAAGGGCTACCAAAATGATAAGGGGAATGGAACAGCTCCCCTATGAGGAAAGACTAAAGAGGTTAGAACTTTTCAGCTTGGAGAAGAGACGACTGAGGGGGGATATGATAGAGGTGTTTAAAATCATGAGAGGTCTAGAACGGGTAGACGTGAATCAGTTATTTACTCTTTCGGATAGTAGAAAGACTAGGGGGCACTCCATGAAGTTAGCATGGGGCACATTTAAAACTAATCGGAGAAAGTTCTTTTTTACTCAACGCACAATTAAACTCTGGAATTTGTTGCCAGAGGATGTGGTTAGTGCAGTTAGTATAGCTGTGTTTAAAAAAGGATTGGATAAGTTCTTGGAGGAGAAGTCCATTACCAGCTATTAAGTTCACAGAGAATAGCCACTGCCAATAGCAATGGTAACATGGAATAGACTTAGTTTTTGGGTAATTGCCAGGTTCTTATGGCCTGGATTGGCCACTGTTGGAAACAGGATGCTGGGCTTGATGGACCCTTGGTCTGACCCAGTATGGCATTTTCTTATGTCTCTTGTATGAGTATTGTTGAGAAGGAATTCTGCTGGGTAGGTGTGGAAGTAAATGGGTCCTTTTGTGTAGTGCTATGAAGTACATCTGAAGTGAATAGTGCATGTAATGCATCCTTCTTGGGCATTTGTAGATGTTAAATATGGACTCCATCATCTCCTGGCTCTTAACTCCATTTCTACACCAATCTACTGGCTCAGAAGAGTATTATAAATAGGGATGTGCATTTATTTGAAACAAATAGCTACAAACATAATAAATATGCCCTTATTTATTTCAATTAAAACCCCCAGAAACAAATAAAGGGGTCCCATGAATGAAATGAATATTCTTTATCCCATTTGTTTATGTATCCTATTAAGTCTATGGCTATGTATTGCTGAGAAAAAAATACAACTGGTAACTATAACAACCAGCTTTTGCCTATGTGACCTCATCACCTTGTCAAAGCCAATGCAGGACAACTTGGCAAGAAGACTAACCAAAAGACAAATCATAGCGCAGCATCTTTTTAACTAACCTATAGCTGCTATCTGTATTAAATAACGCTTATGACCTCCAACTAAAGTCCGAGCATGTGCAAGAAGCAGTCTGTAATTCCCCTCTAGCTCTTCACAAAAAATGACATGCTAGGAGAAGCTCTCAGAGTTTTAAAAACCTTAACTTTTGACTTTGGCATTGGTAAAGGACTGCCGGCCATCCAGTGCTCCCTCCATGTGACAGGGCCGGTCAATGGCACGGATACCCTGTCACATGGTAAGGGCAAAGGCCATCGGCGCCATTTTGATTAGTGGCAGCCGACGGCCCGAGAGCGGGAGATCGCTCCCCGGGACCCCCACTGGACACCAGGTACCTGTAAAATGTTTTTTGGGGGGTTGGGAGGGTGGGGGAAGCAAAGGGATTAGTTTTAAAGGGTTGGGGTGGGTTTTTTGTTTATCGGCTCGGGCGCAGCCAATAAACTAAACCGCGATTGGGCCCGATGGAAAAAACCCACATGTGAATCGGAATCCGAATCCGAACCGATTCCGGTTCTGATTCACATCTCTAATGGAAAGTAATATTCATGGTAGCAGTAATGTCAGCAAGAAGAGTCAGTAAAGTTCAAGCTTTAATTCATTATCTGCCTCATAAACAATTCATCCACAATAGAATGGTGCTGCACACCCACCCAAAATCTCTACTACAGGCAGGGCCGGTGCAAGGGGATTGGGCGCCCTAGGCATCTTCAGCCTTGCACCGCCCCCCCCCCCCCCCCGCCCCCGCCCTCCCATCATGCCGCCTAGTGCTTCCGCCGGCCCTGATTACAGGTAGTTATCTGCTTTTCATATTAATCCAGCCATCATGTTGCCTACATTCTTCCAGAGACCACATGCACATAAACACAAGAAAGTGCTTCATACCTTGGAGCAAAAGGGCATTGGCTTACTATAAGAAAAGAACTAAGCATCATTGTCAAGCTTCTCACCTATTTGTCTCTTATAATCCGAACAGGCTGAGTGTAACAATAGCCAAACTTACATTCTCCAATTGGCTAGCAGACTATCGTGCACTGCTATATTCCAAAAAAATACCGTATTTACACTGGTGACTGCAGGGCTGGAATCAAGGGCAGATACCATTTGTCCCCACATTTGACCCTGCCCAGCTAGCATAGAAATCTTCACCAAACTAATTTTAAAAGTCCGACACGCGCATCAATCAGGGGATGCACAAATATGTTGGGCTGCTGTGTGCCGAGTGGATTTTAAAGCCTGCCCAGCTATGCACATAAACGCCACTGCGCGCACAAATGAAAAGTTTTCAGAAAGGGGCGTAGTGTGGGTGTGGTCTGAGAGAGGCAAGGGTTTGTTGGGATTTTAACATAGAATTTACGCATAAATACTTACGCACACTAGCGAACGCCAGGGTCCCCTGCCATGTAACTGTACTTCTGCAATGGTTGATGTGTAAGTTATAAAACAAAAAAATCTAGGCATACCAGTGGGGTTTTAAAGGTGAGGGCTAATATGGGGGAGGAAAGGCTAGTAAACTAGGGGAGTTTGGAAGTCCTGTCCCTTAACTGGGCAAACTGTAAATGAACTGGTAAAACTGACAGTGGTGCTCGGCACATGTGCCTTTTAAAATCCCTCCACTTACATGGCAGAAGTGGTATTTGCACTCACAGGTGCGCATCCACTTAAATTTGAGCACACATGTGCGTGTGGTCAGGCTATTTTATAACATGCATGCACATAACGCGTGTATGTTATAAAATAGCCGTGTCCCTAACAGCTGCGGGCTGACAACGCATTGCATATGTGTGCCTGATCTGTTTGCGGTCCCAACCGCTTCCCTCCCTGAAGGGCCTCAGGGCCCGCCTACCTCTGCTTCTGTAGTCGCCGGATTCCGCCCGCTCCGGGGCTCGGGGGTCTCTCTCACTCCACGTGGCGGCCGCCATTACGGGCCTGCTTTCCTCTGGTCTCGCGCGTGCGCGAGGACGCCCGTCTTGAGCGCCCAGCTCCCGGAAGCCCGGCCCCGCCCTCGCAACTGACGTCACGGCCGATTCCCGATATAACCGGCATTCAGACTCTCTCTCAACGCCTTGCAACGAGGTTCACAACTTCTTAGTTGCTTCCAGTTGCGTTCCTGTTGATCTCCACGCTGCCTGCTTCTGACTCCGGTTTGCTTCTGACTCCGCTTCAGCCTGCTGCCTGCCTCTGACTCCGGTTTGCTTCTGACTCCACTTCAGCCTGCTGCCTGCCTCTGACTCCGGTTTGCTTCTGACTCCGCTTCAGCCTGCTGCCTGCCTTTGACTCACTTTGCTTCTGACTCCGCTTCAGCCTGCAGCCTGCCTCTGACTCCGGTTTGCTTCTGACGCCGCTTCAGTCCACTGCCTGCCTCCGTCTCCGGTTTGCTATAGACTCCGCTGCCGCCCGCTGCCCTGCCTTCAGCCGGCCCTCGCTCTGCGCAGCTGTCCTTCTGCCCTCCGGATACCTTGAACTTTCTATCACTCTGCCTGCCCTGGTTCCGGCCTACGCTTCGCCACAGCCTTCTGGACATTCTCAACAGCTCCTAGCACCCGGGACCCTACGGGCTCCTCCCGGGGGGTCCCTGGCTCCTGGGTGAACCCTTCTAGCTTGTGGCTCCGCCCCCCCGACCTACCCTGTCTCCCTAGGTAGGTCGGCCCAAGGGTCCACTATCCTCTCCAGCAGCATCAAACTGCAACATGATCGTCACTTTGAAATTTACCGTCCTTATGTCTATAATTTGAATCTATCCTCTGTCTCTGCTAGCTCTTGGCTTTTTCTCAGTTTCTTTTTTGTCTTAGACCTTCCTTTCTCATTAAAAGCTTATTTTCTAATCTTCCTGGTATTTCTTTTCATTTTTATTTTTCTTCCATGTGTATAACTCTTTCTATCCTCCAGCAGTCCCTCCACAGCTAATTATCTTCCCTCACCTCATCCTGGTCTCACCCCCTCTTGTCACTTCCATATTCTTCCTCACCTCTTCTTGCCTATTCCCTCCATCATGACCTTCACTTGGTTTACCTCCTCTATCAGTCCTCGAATCCACATAGCTCCTTTCCCATACTTCTTCAACTTTCTCTTCCTTTTAAAGTTCCCTTCACCTAACCACTCACCCTGCTCCTCTTCTTATCTCAGCTCATGTCCTCTTGCCTAGCTTGCATTCCCTTTTCTTTCTCACAGCCCATGTTCCCCCTCTGTCAGCCTTCTCTTCAATTGTCCATGCCCCCTCTCACCCTCACAGCTTGTCTCTACTCCTCTCCCTCTCCCACAATTCTTCTCTTCGTTACTCTTCCCTTCACAGCTCCTCCTCTTCTCCCAACCAGAATTCCTTCTTTCAGTTCGCTCTGTTAGCAAAAGTAAAGACCTTTTATGTTGGAAGCGGATGACGTCAATACAGGGGGACGCCCCTGAGGTTCGCGCCCTTGCTGGTACATACTTGGTTGTAAAGGGGAGACTGGCTGGGAGAGGTTGTAAAGGGGAGACTTCAGCCCTTCTCTCACCCTGCTTCTAACTCTTCTGTCTCTCTTTTCCTTTCAGCCCTTCTATCAGCAGCCTTCCCCATCTCCACTGCACCTCAGGATGCCTGTCTGTCCTAGACTGCTGCTGCTGTTGCTGCTCTCTGGTCCTCCATTGGTCAGAGGAAGGTGGGAACAGTAGCTGGGAGACAGAAGTGCAGAATCTTGCCCTCCCTGAAGCCTAGTGGTCAGACATTCCACAGCCAATGGACTGCAGAGAGAGGCGGGAGCAGTAACTAGGAGACAGAAACACTTCCTTCCTGCCTTCCATGGCAGCCCTTCAGCATGGAGCTCTCAGCTCTCAATATGCAGGAGTGCAGGATACAATATTGGAAGGTGCTCAAGCACCCACAGCACCCACAGAGCTTGCACCCATGACTGTGGCTGGATTTTGGCACCATGATGGTCATCACAGAATGCTATTACATAACAGCTCATTAATATATGTATGGACTACAAGCAAAATATGGAGCTTGATAAACTGTTGTTCATAATAAAATCTGCTATAAATTACATTTGTCCTCTCCTCTTTCTGGTATATGACTGATGAACAGAAAGTACTGTATTCCAAAATGAATAAAAAAAGATAAATGTGTTTGACCTTTGAGAAAAGCTTCTAGGTGAGGAAGGATATTGATTTCACCATGACAAGAAAATGAAGATGAATGCCACATCCCTGGCATCAAGCATCAAAGGAATGATTTTAAGAATTATTGAATGAAAACAATGATAACAAAAAAAACTCTTGTAGAGAAAGACATGATTAAACCACTTATAAAGATGATCTATTTACTGGACGTGTTTACTTTCTATTGCAGGCCGGCTGCTGCCTAATAAATACTGATAACTTATAAAGTAGGTCAGAATAGTGTATTGAAAGTTGTAACTGTTGCGTTCGTGCCTACTTTTCGCCCTCACTCCACCCTCTTTACCTGTGTGGCGACTCCCTCCGTGCCTGATGGATGACTTGATGCCGCGTCCCCGGACCGGCTCAACGCTGTGGATCCACCATGTTCCTGATGACGTAGGGCGCGAGCATGCGCGCGCTCCGAAGTATGTACCAGCAAGGGCGCGAACCTCAGGGGTGTCCCCCTGTATTGACATCATCCGCTTCCAACATAACAGAGCGAGTCAGCAAGGACTTCGATTCGGACTAGGACAAGGATACGAATTCGTCCAAGCAACTCTGCCTCTCGGACTTACCAGAGGTACCCGCTCCTCGGGGGCCTCATTCTCTTTCTCTATTTCAGATTGCAGCTAGGAACCGGTACCTGCTCCTCGAGGGCCCATGTTCCTGAACACTCTGAAGATTCTCTATTGACTAGTAGCTGTTTCAGATACAGATTATTGTGAGTTACCACCGCTCTCTCAGAGCTTTCCCTGGAACCAGGTACTCGCTCCTCGAGGGCCTAACCCTTTCCAGCTACTGAGCCATTTCAAGGCCTTATGTGAGTTATCATCTAGTACTGGCTATGTATATCTGCATACTCTGTCTATTCACTATCTACAGTCTCTTTTGCAGCTCAGCAACCTTGGAATCGCAGTTCCAGTATCTGAGGGACTTCAGCCCTGCCGGACATACCAGCTCACTACTGCCACCTCTGGTGGTTATACTACCTTTCTAATAAAAGAACTATCTGTGTCTGTCTCCATACCCCAGCCTAGCCGGTGGTCCCTATCGGGACTCCTTCCTGGGGGCGCTGTCATCTGCCATCGGCCCAAGGATTCACCTACTTTCTGTCCAGCTGAGCACCATCTCCAATACTCCACTGGTACACAGATTGCCAACTCTGTAGTCTACATCATAACATATTGCCATTCCTTAGCAGACCCATAGGAGGCAGTACACTACAGATTGCTACTCCTCCCCTTGGGGAGGGGATTCTATCAGACTGCTATTCTCATCTACTAGTTCCTCCCATCCGCATAACAAATCCCAACAAATTGCTAACCTGCTAGCAGATCCCACAACAGTAACCTTCTGGTGAAATAAGTTGGTTCTCTCCAATTGGCCCTCAGTGGACACAATTCTTCTTGAATATCGGAAGCTACTGGTTGTCCATCATCTCTTCATGTGGCTGGCCTCCTTTGATTTTTGTATTAATTATTTTAGCAGATGTAAATTGATGTTGTGCCTGCAGCATGGCACCCATAGTCAAGCATAGTAATGCACATCTTTTCTGAGTTTTCCATTGCTATAGGATTTCTGCTTTTTCTTTATACCAAGTATGGGAATTGAAATTTCTGATTTTAGCAGGGGTCTAAGCTGAACCACAGGCAGTTTGAAAAGTTCGATGTTGATTCCTTTATGCTACAAGTTACGGTTTATGCACCACGGTTTAATTGCTTCTGCCCCAAAGCCCTTTAATTTAAAATAATGCATAACACAGCACTTTAAAAACAGAAGTCAGCCTGAGACCAAATTCTAATAAAAGAATCAAGTATTTTTTCCTGCTTTTTCTCTCTTTTGTTCCCCTGTCATCCTGTACAGAACAATTCTCGGGGCAAAATATTAACCCATGAATGGCCAAGGGCTATATGGCAAGTGACTAAAGAGAATGAGCTCTTCAGTACTGCAATGAACAAGCAAATCTTTCTTACATTAGCATTTCTGTTTCTTGCCTCCAGAGGCCTTAAAACATCACATCAGTGGCATGCATATTTTCAGTCAGCAGTTGCATGTGATAAATCTGAACATGGTCTCCTCTCTCCTATGCCGCTCTAGCCCAGGCACCCAGTCAGTCCCAATATTATGTTTTTCCTTGACCTCATTACAATTTGCAAGATGTATTCTAGAATTCTCAAATCATATAAGGTATGCTAGAAGCAAAGAGAATAAGTAGCTTCTGATAAATTGCTAGTTGGTCAAATGTGATAGGTTTGGTTATTTCGAATGTGCTCATTTTGACATTGAGGAGGACATAGAGTGTAAGTTAGTAAATCAGCAAGTATTTATTTAATTTGAGATTACCAGATATCTGCAGGTTAGCAAGGGGGCCATTCCCTTATTTAACTCACACTCAACATGCAATTAGTCAAAAATGTACTGAGAAAGAATTTGAGAAAGCAGAATATTGCAGAAGACCTACAACCAAGGTTTAACCTTACTAAAATATGGTGCAGACTATTTATCAAAATCTCTGGCTAATAAGAGCAATGGCCTTTAACATCCTGTTTTCAAATCACTTAATTAATTTCGATTCCATTATCAACCTTCTGACCATGCCTAGTTGGGTGTATAATAGCATAGCTCATTCTGAATATTTTTAGCCATAACACAGTATTCTATTTGACAACCAAAACTATACTTGTAAGTAACTAAATAAATAAATCCATAAATATCATTCAAATGTATCAACTTCCTTTTGATTTTGAGGGCTCAAATCTTAGGCTAGAAAAATGTTTTAATGTTCTTAGATGAGACGTCTGCCCTTAGCACCACTGCCTGATGTTCACAACCTATTATATAATAAAACATTACTAGCTGCAAGGTAGGCTGGATCTTTGCCCTAGGGCAAGTGCTGGGCAGTGTGATAGCCAGCTTGCATATTTCAGTATGTATAATGGAAGAGTAGCCATGGGCCACAGAGGCCTGTGCCCTCCAGCTGCAGGGTGAGGTCCCGTCTGAGTCAGATCCTTAAAGTTGCAGCAGTTAAGAGGACTTGGAGGCATTGGAATCTCTGCCAGTCCCTGATCCCTTTAAGGGGGCTTAACTTGAATGGGAACACAACTGCCCCTGGGCTCCATCAATAAAAGTCTGAGGCCATCAATGTTTGTTTATGTAAATCTTACTGGGGGGGATTAGTCCCAGGGGCACACAAACACATTTATTTTTCTTTGGGGCTGCTCTGACTAGCGATTTACTCCCATACTTAAGTCTTTATCCTAGGGGGATTCTTTTTATGGAGGAAGCTCTCACTTATGACCTAGCCCATGGTGTCCTGATTTCAGTGTGTGTAGATGGTAGGTGCATCCCATGAGTTAAGATGCTGGGACAAATCATCAAACAGGACCAGATTCTGGGTGTTAAGATAAAGTTTTCTGATTGGTAATAATCAAATTAAAGTCCATTAGTCACAATGTTACATTTGACTGCTGGTACATTTATTTATTTTATTTATTTATTGGATTTTATATACCGCCGCTCATCAAAGATATCGCGTCAGTGTACAGATAACAAAACAAAATACGCCGTAGCGTTATACATAGAACAAGTTGATAATAGTTGAGAACTAGTACATAAGCAACTAGCAGGAGTAACACAAAGTAACTTAAAATGCAAAACTAATAAAGGAACCAGTTAGAACTTAAATTGAGGGAAAACAGGGGAGGTGGGGCGGGAAGGGAGAAGAAATAAGGATTGGGATTGCAAGGCTTTGACGGGCGTAGCATGTTAGAAGAGGTACTAGAGTGAAGAAAAGGCATTATTAGGGCTGCGTAGCAATTGTATACAAGCATATATAGGGTTACCACGGTAGAAAAAAGAATAGGGAGAGGGGGAGGCGATACAAGAAGGATAATGTCTATTATGACTGAATGGATGGGTAGAATGAGGAAGGAGGCTGAGGGGGAGCAAAGAGGGATCATCTCAAAAAAGATATAGTTGCAATGGAGAAGGTACAGAGAAGGGCAACCAAAATGATAAAGGGGATGGAACAGCTCCCCTATGAGGAAAGGCTGAAGAGGTTAGGGGCTTTTCAGCTTGGAGAAGAGACGGCTGAGGGGGGATATGATAGAGGTCTTTAAGATCATGAGAGGTCTTGAACGAGTAGATGTAACTCGGTTATTTTCACTTTCAAATAATAGAAGGACTAGGGGGCATTCCATGAAGTTAGCAAGTAGCACATTTAAGACTAATCGGAGAATATTCTTTTTCACTCAACGCACAATAAAGCTCTGGAATTTGTTGTCAGAGGATGTGGTTAGTGCAGTTAGTGTAGCTGGGTTAAAAAAAAGGTTTGGATAAGTTCTTGGAGGAGAAGTCCATTAACTGCTATTAATCAATTTTACTTAGGGAATAGCCACTGCTATTAATTGCATCAGTAGCATGGGATCTTCTTAGTGTTTGGGTAATTGCCAGGTTCTTGTGGCCTGGTTTTGGCCTCTGTTGGAAACAGGTTGCTGGGCTTGATGGTCCCTTGGTCTGACCCAGCATGGCAATTTCTTATGTTCTTATGTGTCAGCTTGGGTAAATAACCATGTCTTGAGTTTTTGTTTGAATATCTTAGGGGACAGTTCAAGACGTAGTTCAGTCGGCATAGAGTTCCATAACATGGGGCCAGCTAGGGAAAGAGCATACATGAGTGTATTTCTCTGTAGACAAGTGTCCTTTTATTTCAGGCATTTGGGTAGAGCTCCCATGGTGATTTTACTTGCACAAAGCTCACCCAGCAGCTAAGCTGGATTCTTATTGGAGGGGGCCCACTTCATAGCAAAACAGTCCTACCTGACTCCATCTCTTTCCTGGGCACTCAGCCCATCCTGCTCCCATGAGCCTGGAGATCCGATTGAGGTTTCCCGGTCTTTCTCTTTCACCCTTTCTTGTTTGTAACCCTTTGTTGCGGGGGGGGGGGGGGGGGGGGTTGTTGTTTCCTCTGGGGCCATAAACGTATTTGTTAGTCAGGGCTGCTCTCACCACCCTTCTCCTTCTCTCTGCACCTCCCAGGGAGTGAGCTCTTTTTGTGGGGGAAAGGAAACCCTTTGTGGCCCAGGGGTTGGACTGTCTCTCCTGATGTGTGTTTGTGTATGTCTCACATAGCTGCACGAATCTCCTCAGGGACAAGCAGGCTGGACTCAGAATGGGTGTTCAAATACAGTTTACTGTTGATTATTTCCAAAAGTTCAAGCACTGTCCCACAAACCTTCCACAAATGAAACTGTACATCTGAACATAAGAACATAAGAACATAAGAACATAAGAAATTGCCATCCTGGGTCAGACCAAGGGTCCATCAGGCCCAGCATCCTGTTTCCAACAGAGTCCAAACCAGGCCACAATAACCTGGCAATTATCCAAACACTAAGAAAATCCTATGCTACCGATGCCAGTAATAGCAGTAGCTATTCCCTAAGTAAACTTGATTAATAGCAGGTAATGGACTTCTCCTCCAAGAACTTATCCAAACCTTTTTTGAACCCAGCTACACTAACTGCACTAACCACATCCTCTGGCAACAAATTCCAGAGCTTTATTGTGCATTGAGTGAAAAAGAATTTTCTCCGATTAGTCTTAAATGTGCTACGTGCTAACTTCATGGAATGCCCCCTGAACTCTTTACATAGGCTCTCTGCTGGGGTGCTTGAGTCCTTCTCTCTAGTTCCTGGGAGGGAGCTTGCCATTGTCTTCTCATCTGTGCAGACAGCCCAGTAAATTTGGAATAACCTGAGGGGGAAGACCCACGCCACAAAAAGATTCTACCTGAGTCCAAAGTTCAGTCTGATGCCCACAGTCTGTGTCCTGATCCTGTTGGATTGGAGATCCAGTTGGGATTCTCCAGGTCTTGATGTTATAAATCTTATTTTCTCTTTCCTCTCTGTATGACTTTTGATGTTCCTGTGTTGACAAAAGCTCTATCTCCTTTCTCCAAGTTGTGCAGAGGAGTGGGAAAAACCTCCACACTAACAAAAATGGATAAAATCCAAATGTCTATTCAAAATATCTCACGCTGGGTAGTGCTATCATTACTACTATCACTCTAGGACAGTAGTTCTCAACCTTTTTCCCATCGTAACACACCTGACAGACCACGCTCACATGTGTGACTCACTGCTCATTCCAATTCATGGAAGAAATAAAAAATAAAGGTCCAGTATTATTTTTATTGTTAAGAATGATACAAAGGAAATATAAGTACTCTGAACAGAAATTGCATAAATAGTAAACATCCCATCCCAAAACACCAATTTCCAGCACTCACAGTAACCACCTTACCTAAGAAAAGGCAACACTGAAAATATTACACCAGGTCCTAAGACACCAATACTCCTCCTATTAGGAAAACGGAACAAGCCAGGCTACTATAGAGCCCTACACAGAAACTACACGCCAGCAGAAAACCTCACCTAAATCACATGTGCAGACCCTCACCTAACAAAGAATAAAGAGACCATAAAGCATAATTAGAAACATGCAGACAAAAGTGTTTGGGCAATTGTCAGGTTCTTATGACCTGGATGGGCCACTGTTGGAAACAGGATGCTGGGCTTGATGGACCCTTAGTCTGACCCAGTATGGCATGTTCTTATGTTCTTATTTGTAACTGAACTGGAAACCGCAACAAGCCAGAGAGGCTGTATGCAGTCTAACAAAGGAAAAAGAGAAACTTCACAAATCAAGAAATATAAAATCAATAGCAGTAAAACCATACTAATATAAAGAACAGATTTCAAAATAGCCGATGAACGGAATATCCAATAATTAAAAACTCATATAAAAAATTTCTAGATACCAATAAAATTTTTCAAAATAGTAGACACAAAGACCCAATAAAGAAAAATAATAAAAAAATGTTTGAATTTGCAGGAGGAGGGATGGTTTGCTTGCAACTTTCTCCTTTCTCAGTCACACACAAGCTCTCTCTCTCACAATCTGGCTCTCAGTCACACATAGGCACACATGCTCTCTCTTTTACTTATACACACAGGCTCTTAATCATACATACACATGATCTCTCTCACTTACACATACAGGTTCTCAATCATACACTTATATTCATGCTATCTCTCTAACACACAAAGGATCTCAATCACACACACATACTCTCTTTCACACAAACAGGTTTCCAAACACACTTACACATACAGACTCTCAATCACTCACATACATGCTGTCTCTCACATACACACACAGGATCTCAAATACATATGCTTACTCACTTACTCAGTCTCTCTCTCCCTCTACTGAACTAGCAACAGCAGCAGCCTATTTCATTTCCTGCCTTAGCGGCAGCAGCAGCTTCCTCCACTTCCAGCCCTCGTGGCCTCGAGAAAGGAGTCCCATTGGCCACAGGGGCTGATGTTGTTCCTCTTTTGCTCCATGCTGCGCTGCTCTTCTTCAGGCCACACCTCTTTTCTTAGGGCCAATGCTGCACGCACTAGCATGGTCTTTTCTTCCTCTGCGCGCGCGGCCACTGCATACCACTTCCTCTTCCGGGCCGTAGGGGGCAGGAAGAAGAGACCATGCTGGTACTGCTGACTCCAGTTCTCCTGCCACGTTCCACTTGGGCTATCAGCATTTTAAGCCCGGGTGGAGGATGAGTTCCTATTTCGCTGGGGCAGGTTGAGCAGCTGGGTCAGTGAGGGACGGAGAAGTGTGGCGACACACCTGCTTATCTTGGTGACACACTGGTGTGTCGCGACATACCTGTTGAGAACCGCTGCTCTAGGAAATAGATGGGTTGCTCACTGGTCTCCAGCCCCTGCTCTCAGGATTGGGTAGGTTGCCCCCTCTAAAACACAGAATGTTCCCTAGAACAAGAAAACTAATCCAAAAACTGTCCAAACTCTAGAAAAATCTTTCTCTGTTCAAAAATGGAGGCAGACCCTCTCAGACAGGGAGTGTACTGATGAGAAAACCCTCTAAATGCAATAAAAATACCAAGTTGGATTGTTGGGCCCAAACTCAGCAGGGTGAAAGGAAAAACAGCTCCTTAGTGTTCAAGAGCCAATTCAAAATGACCATGCTGTCTATACCTCTAGCTCCAACTTATACCCTTGGGATAGCCAATCCAGTTAGCTCAGTAGAAGGACTGAAAGTGAATGGAAAATCCCACTGCTGTTACTAATCCTGATGGTAAGAGCTCTAGGGCCATCTAGTGGGGAACTGAAAGGTCGGCCACATATTATACTGAGGACTTCTCTTGGGGAAAGTCAATTGGGTATTAGGCTATGCCAGCAAAGCATCCCTGTGGGAAGGGGTGGATCAGAAAAATACTTCCCCACACAGCATCTGTTCAAAAAATACTTCTAATTGTAAAACTGGATACATCTTCAGCCACTGCTATCTCTCCTAGCAGGATCCATCACTGGTGCTTACCCACCTACGGTTTAGAGTGGACTCCCAGGTCTTTGGTCCTCTGGATAAGAACACTTTTGCCCCAAAAGGGAATCAGGTGTAAAAATCTGTTTCTCTATAAATTAGTAGGAGAAGGACTCTTTGGCAGGGAGTGTACGATGAAGCTTCCAATGGAAACTCTAGGGTGAAGCTGCAAGGCCTCAGCAGAGTGTAAAACTTAAACATCCTCACTGTTACAAGGCTTCCTGAATCTGATCCCACTGAGCTCTAAAATGGCTGGTCTAAATAGGTCTGAGGCATCCAACTACAGCCCTCCAGGTAGGGGGGGCTGATGAGGGATGGAAGGCTCATGATATTACAGTTCTCTACAGGGACCTGGTCACATCTAGTGGTCATCCTGTAGGGGTGCCACATTTAATTGTAGCAGGTAATTATCCCCCTCCTTTCAGCCCCTTCAAAGTTCAGGAATTCCAGAGCTGAGTGGAAGCCTATTTACATGTAGCTCCTGGTAATTCCAGATAAGGGTCCAGGACCCACACCTTAAACGCAGTCTCTTAAAGTCTAAATCTTCCCATGTTGTTAATTCTTCTGAGTATTCATGGTTCCCTGAGTGGTGGGAAAAATAATCTAGGCTCTGTGCATTCCAATTACTCAAATCCCAACTTAAAGACAATTGTAAACAGCACTGATGATCCCTCACAAGCAAACAGCAGCAATAATAACTCTGGAAGATTTGAATGGTTTCCGACACTTTTACTCATAAATTTAGTAGCTGATGGAAAAAGGTCTTTACAGCTTCGTTGATTTATAATATATTACAAATTTAGTTCTTGAATAAATTTGCAACCTTCTCTCTTTCATTCAATTAATTGATGAGCAACTTCAATTTCCAATTAATAAGTGAAATTTATCTTCCTTTCCAATTTGGGGCAGTTGATAACCTTCCCAATTGATAGGGAATAGTATTGTAGTCAATTTTATCGTATTTGATAGACAAAGTTCTAATTTCTCCTACCTCTCCTTCCTCCTTCTTGAGTGATACCAGATAGGAACCTGATTTACTCCTCTTCTCCCATTATCTCCTTGAGATGGTAGTGAAACTATTATTGGGTCCACGAAATCTCCTTCTTCTTCCAGAAATGAATGCAGCAGAGCTGTAGCTAGCCTAAGGCCGATGTGGCCTTGGCCATATATCTATATGAGAGAGGGAAGAGAAAGTTTGTGTATCCCTCTCCCACTAATCCACGACCATCTCAGAGTGACTGGAAATCAAAAGTTCCCAGGTATGGAGAGCATGAACTATTTTATCTATATTAGTTTAATTTTGGGGTGTTATTTGCTGTTTTGAAATATTTTAAAGATGTTTGGGAAATTTAAAACAAATTGTATATTTTAATTATTCATCAGCTGTTTTTGAAATATTCTTTTTATTAGTATTTTATACTTTTGTGATTTATGTATTAATTATATTTCTTGATTTTATTGTTTAATGGCTGAGGATTGATAATAGCCCTGTTTTTCCATTGTTGCACTGCATACAGAGTCTGACATAGAGGTTTCCAGTTCATTTTTTGCCTGCATGTCTCTATTATATTTTATGTTTTCTATTTTTCTGTATTTGGTGAGGGTCTGTCTGTGTTCTGCATGTGTGACCGAGGAGAGGTCTTCTGCTAGCATGTAGGAAGTTATGGCTGCTTGGTTTGTTCTGTTTTTCTAATAGGTATATTGGCCTTTTAGGACCTGGTGCAGTATATGCAGTGTTGCCTTTTCATAGGTAAGCGTGTTACTTTTTAAGTGCTGGAAGTTAGTGCTGTTTTGGTGTGGTAGGTTTGTTATATTTTATTTGTAATTTACTTATGGCTTTCTGAGGGTGCCCACACCTATCACACATTACAATAACCCTCATGCCGTAGTAGTTCATATAAATATAATATGATATTTTTATCTCAGTACACTGCTTTGAATATTCCTGTGTGCAGGGGGGTGCCAAGGTTATAAGATTTGCCTAGGTCACAATACTCTTACACTGGCCATGGGATCCAGGGGAGGGAGTGAAGACATGGAGGGTGGTGGGTGACAGTTTTTAATGTTTAGGTCGCTGGAAGGAGCTGGGTGGTTTTTTTTGGTGGCCTGAGAAAGAGACTGAATAAAAGCGGGGGGAGTGGTTGCAGCACAATAATTGTTCGCACAGGGCAGCAAAAAAGGTAGCACTGGCCCTGTTCAGGACCGGCCCAACCCATTGTGCAAGCTGAGCACTTGCACTTGTGGCGGCCTGGAGAAGGCGGCGGCCCGAGTGTCGCCACTGAGTTGAATGAGCTGCTGGCGCCGCCACAAGGAGGAAGGCTGGCAAGATGACCCCACGTGGATCCGGGGGTTACACACACACATATGGGCTGCTAGCATTTGATAATCCATGAAGAGTGCAGGTCTCCATCCACCAAAGCTGAGTAGTAGGGAAGGGGAGAGAGGGAACGAGAACTGAGGATCAGAATGCAGGAACTGGAGAGAGAAAGAGAGAGGAATGGGGATCAGGCTGTGTGCATGGAAGGAGGGGGGGGGGGAGTCGTGCAAATATTTTTGCCTGTTTTAGGTACTAAAATGCCTGGTTATAGCTCTGGTAAAAAGAGAGGATGTTCACACCCAGCTCTATTTGCTACCAAGACAATTATATTGCAATAGCTGTAAGGAATGCTTACTATTCTCTAGTCTATAAAAAGATATTATAGCACATCCCACATCCAATTGGATGGTTAGGATATTCACAATGAATTATGCGTGAAATAAATCTGCATATACTGGGTCTCCAGTGTTTGCAAATGCATCTCATTCTTTTTCATTGTGGATATGCTGGCTGTGAAATCTCCAGGACACGGTTGGGAAGCCCTGTTTTAGGATTACCAGATGTTTCCGTATAAGAACATAAGAAATTGCCATACTGGGTCAGACGAAAGGGTCCATCAAGCCCACCGTCCTGTTTCCAACAGTGGCCAATCCAGGCTACAAGTACCTGGCACGTACCCAAACACTAAGTAGATCCCATGTTACTGATGCCAGTAATAGCAATGGCTATTCTCTAAGTCAACTTCATTAAAAGCAGTTTATCGACTTCTCTATTAATTTATCCAAACCTTTTTAAACCCAGCTACACTAACTGCACTAACCACATCCTCTGGCAACAAATTCCAGAGCTTAATTGTGCATTGAGTGAAAAAGAATTTCCTCCAATTAGTTTTAAATTTCCTACTTGTTAACTTTATGGAATGCCCCCTAGTCCTTCTATTATCTGAAAGAGTAAATAACCGATTCACATCTACCCGTTCTAGACCTCTCATAATTTTAAACATCTCTATCATATCCCCCCTCAGCCGTCTCTTCTCCAAGCTGAACAGCCCTAAACTCTTTAGTCTTTCCTCTTAGGGGAGCTGTTCCATCCCCTTTATCATTTTGGTCGCCCTTCTCTGTACCTTCTCCATCACAACTATATCTTTTTTGAGATGTGGCGACCAGAATTGTACACAGTATTCAAGGTGCGGTCTCACCAAGGAGCGATACAGAGGCTTTATGACATTTTCCTTTTTATTCACCATTCCCTTCCCAATAATTCCTAACATTCTGTTTGATTTTTGATTGCTGCAGCACACTGAGGTGGCGATTTCCATGTATTATCCACAATGCGCCTAGATCCTTTTCCTGGGTTGTAGCTCCTAATATGGAACCTATCATTGTGTAACTACAGCATGAATTATTTTTTCTTATATTCATAACCTTGCACTTGTCCACATTAAATTTCATCTGTCATTCCAGTCTCGCAAGGTCCTCCTGTAATTTATCACAATCCGTTTGTGATTTAACTACTCTGAATAATTTTGTATCATCTGCAAATTTGATTACCTCACTCATTGTATTCCTTTCCAGGCTTATTCAATCTTGTTTATTCTCCAGTGCAGGCACTGAGGTGTAGTTATGATTTCCCTAAGAATTGCATGACTATCTCCTGATAGGTAATGGGATAAAACAAGTACTATGTGAGCATGTCCTAGGGAACATCAGAATTGCCAAGTTACTCAGTTCCAGTAGGGAGATTTTATTAGCTAATGTACATTTTGAACTTACATCTCAATGCATAGTAGTACTCTACTGATCCCTTATTCTATCCACTTTTAATCAACATTGCAGATACCAGAATGCATCAGTATGAGGTTGTCAGAAATTCAGCAATGGCCTAAAATCTCCCCTTGGAATCGGGCAGCTTGGCAGCTCTGGGGATACGAGTTAATCTGGTAACTTTTTGACAGCAAACATTCTAACTGCAAATATATCAAGGTCAAACAGTCTTACGCAAAGATAAATTTAGTCACAGATGAGGTAATCTAGTAGAATTTAAGACATATGTTATGAGTTTGTGTTTTTACTTTTTAGAAAAATGCAGCCAAAGTCACATTACTCAATGACAAAGAGAACAATATTTCATGTGGAAGATGTATATTGACTGGTGAGTCTGAAAGCACCTGATATGATCTTTCTTTCTTCCTTCCTGGTATTTATTGGAGTACATCAGTGTTTCTGGTTCAATCCAATGCATGTTGCCTATGAGTGGTAATTATTTATTGTCTTTTGATATGCTGAAGTCAAGCACTGGGACTTTATCATTATAGCTCAGTTCTTGGGATGGGGGTCTAATGAATGCATGATTTCTAGTTCCTTGGTAACCAACAGGCCTGAATTTGTTAATAGGCACACTAGGCCTCTGCCTAAGACAGCAAAAGTTTAGGAGAAGCAGGCTGCCTGAATTGCTGCCTTGTAGGTATGCTGAATCTTACTCAGCAAATAGCAGTTCTCTGCTTCCTGATCCACTTGCAGGGAACAGGAGTGGAGGGGGGAACCTGGACAAGCAAAGGGGGATCGTTTTAGGTGGTTAGGAGGGGCTGAGTGGGAGAATATTGGAAGTGAGGAGATAGGCTGGGAGATGAGAGAGGATCAGCCAAGTTGTATATGTCTGTATATGAGAGAGAGGGGAAATATTTGTGTATGTGATAAAGAAGTGACAGCCATTTATAGAACAGTGTTTCCATAAATGGAATCTCCAAAGGCATTAAAATCATCTCAGCCTTCTTACCACTATACATCACAGCGGGAAACAAAATGGGGCAATCATTTGATTAGTGCAGCATATACAATTGTTAAGCTCACCGCTCGCAGGGAGGTCCTGCAAGTGGTTTCACTCACCTGAATGCTGCTGAAGCACGGCAGACGCTGCTGCTCCTCTATGCATGCATGTGGACAGCACCATTTTCTTTAAAGGGCCCACTGCTGGAAAATCCTGTGGTGCCCTTGGATGATGTCACTGCCACTTGGCCTATAAAGGGGCTCTTCAGACACTCCAGCCTTGCCTCAGCAAAGATCGTCTGGTTCCTTGTCCTCGGGCTGGATCCAGACTTCAGTCCTACTCAAGCCTTCAGTCTTCTTCTCCTTTTCGCTCCAAGTCTTCAGCCTGCTTCAGTCTTCAGCTTCTCTTTACTCTAAGCCTTCAGCCTCAGTCTCCAGTCCTGCCTCCATCTTAGCCTTTTGGACTCTGTCATAGCCTGGCTTGTACCAAGACTCACTCACCCACTGTCAGTGCAAACCTTAGGACCCAGCCCATGAGGTTGCACCTATTGCATCATGGCAAGAGGGACTAATGCTTAAGTTGTTTGCAACAGATTGCTGAGACCATGAGCTTGGTGAATGCATCCCCCATGATGCACCATTGCTGCCTTGGACTCCCAGATGCAGGAGCAAAAAAAAAAAATTAAATAAGCTCCTGAAAAGGTTCATGAAGAAAGCCCAGCAGCAATTTGATCAAATCAATGGGTTACTACTGACCTTGTACCAGTGCTTAGAAATGATTCAGGCCCAACGCCCAGCTATAGTCCCAGTTCCAGTTCCAGCTCTGGCGAACCCTGCAACGACACCTATCCGGCCTGTGGAATCCTGGATTCAACACCCACCACTTCCAAGGTACACTGGTGATCCTAAGGGGTGCAGAGGGTTCCTCAATGATTGCAAGATGCAATTCAAGTTACAAATGGCTTTTTTTTTTCTGACCATGTCAAGATTACACATATACTCTCCCTGTTGAATTGTCCTACTTTTGTCTAGGCTTCTCCCTTTGGGAACAAAATTACTTACTTCTCAGAAACTTGGATAACTTCATACAAATGTTTCGCCTGATTTTTGACCAACCCGGTCTGCTGCTACAGAAATTCTTCGTATTCATCAAGGTACTCACTCAGTTGGTGAGTATGCAGTAGAATTTCAAACCCTAGCTTCTAAACTTGGAAGACAGTCAAAACGCCTTCTTTTGGCAAGGGTTATCTGGGAGAATAAAAGACGAACTAGCAGCTTGGGATCTTCCCCTGATCCTAGAAGCACTTATTGCCCTGTCTATTCAAATACGTCTGAGAATCCAAGAATAAGCTTGAGAAAAGAAGAGGTCCCATTGCACCACACCTGTAGCTCCCAAACTGCTAACTCTCCTGGACTCCAGAGCCTTCAAGGATCATGGTCTGTGAAGAACCCATGCAAGTGGGTAACATTCGACTTTCAGTAGATGAAAAAAAAAAGGCGAAGATTGCACAGCCTCTGACTCTATTGTGCCGCACAAGACCATTTCGTCAGTTGGTGTCCTGAGAGACAGAAAAATTCTGTAAAAAGAAACCTTGTCAGGAAGGTAGCATTGCACTCTTCTGCTTTGTCTCCACAATTAATAATATTGGTGTGCCTCACCTATGAAAAGCATTTGGTTCAGACCGAAGCCTTAGTGGACTCCGGAGCTGGGGGCAACTTTATCCAGGAACCACTTCTGCGTCAATGTGGTTGCCCTACTATCAGCCTAGCCACCCCTACAGAGAACCTCTATCTGATCATGTGACCACAGCTTCCTTGTCTATTTCCATATGGATTAGGTTTCACTGAAAAGATCTTCAGTTTTATGTGCTATCTAAGGCCCCCAGCCCTCTTGTACTTGGACTACCTTGGCTCCAACTCCATCAGGCATCCATTGACTGGAACTCCTTATAAATTGACCAATGGAGTCCATCCTGCCAGGAACATTGTGCTGTCTCAGCCTTATCTCCAGGCTCTTTGCTTCAAACCACCTTGCTGGAAGTACCAGACTTGCCGCTTCAATGTATATCCTGCTCCTACTTGAGTTCTTAATTACATTGTCCTCCTACCAAAGGACCTTGCCTGCAGATCACAATCAGTTCCTGTCTTCGCCAAGCCTTCAACCTCATCTTCATCCAAGCCTTCAGCCTTGTCTTTGTCCAAGACTTCAGCTTGGAATGGTTCTTTGGTCCAGTCCCAAAACCAAAGAATCTTTGGTTCCCATGTCAAGACCCCTGAGCTCCCAGTTGGTAAAGAGGTACTTTTGTCTCCTCAGAAACCAAAAAGAAGAGGTCTGAGGAGGGTGCTTACACTCGCAGCTTGGGGAGGTCCCACAAGCAGCTTCACTCACCCTGAACACCGCCAACACGTGGCAGATGCCGCCGCTCTTCTGATGCTGCTTCCTAGGCGTGCGCACATGCAACACTGTTTCCTTTAAATGGTTCATGGCGGGAAAAGCCTGCAGTGACCTTGGATGATATCACTGCCATTTGTCCTATAAAAAGGCTCTTCATACACTCAAGCCTTGCCTCAGCAAAGGTCACCTAGTTCTTTGTCCTCGGTCTGGATCTATTCTTCAGTCTTAACTCAAGCCTTCAGCTCTGCTCCACTCCAAGTCTTCAGCCTGCTTCATTCTTCAGCTCCACTTTGCTCTAAGTCTTCATTTTCAGTCTTCAGTCCTGCATCTTTCTTAGCCTCTTAGTCTGTATCATAGTCTGGCCCATACTAAGACTCACTCGCCCGCCATAGCGCAAACCTTAGGACCCAGCCCACGAGGTTGCGCCAATTGTGCCATGGCAAGAGGGGCTCACGCTCTCTTCGTTTGAAACACAGCTACTATATAAGAGTCCTCGATGTATGTATGACCTTCCCCCTAAGAAGCCAGCTGCAGTGAAACAAAGGGCAAGAGGATTCACTTGCTAGGTTGTGCACTTGCCTCTTATCCCTTCATAACATTCATTAGTAAACTGTGAACTCTTTCAGGTAGAGCTTCTCTTTTAAAAGCTTAATGTTATACTAAGGGGAAATTAGTTTCTCAAAAAATGGCTATTTGCGAAGTTTTCCGAGAATTTTATGAGCAATTATACACCGCGGACCTTAATGAAAACAGCCAAGCAGAGACAGATTTTTTCCAAGATCTATCACTTCCACAACTGTCCCCCGCACAGGTAGAGTTTTTAAACTGGCCTATTATATCTATCGAAGTCCTCAATGCTATTGCAGCGGTACAAACTGGGAAATCCCCAGGCCCTGACGGCTTCTCTTATGATTTTTACAAAATTCTCTGAACCTCACTAGTGGATTCCTTGACCGCTTTTTATGAAGATGGTCTCCTTCAGAATAAATTTCCTAAAGAATTTAATCTTGCCCATATTACTGTCATACCAAAACCTGGTAATGGTCCACTGCTCCCCGGGTCCTACCGTCAGATATCTTTATTAAATTGTGACCTTAAATTGCTTGCGAATGTTCTGGACGATCATCTTAATATCTTATTACCCCAGTTAATATCTCCGTATCAGGTGGATTTTGTTAAAGGCCGAAAAGCAATTGCCAACATTATAAAATTACTTACCGCGCTGAAAGTTTTTGGGTCTAAGCAAATACAAGTCATGGCTGTCAGATTTGATTCCGAAAAAGCTTTTGATCGTGTCTCCTGGAATTATATGTTTTTTGCCCTTTGGAAACTGGGTTTTGGCGGTATATTTTTGGACTATATCTCCCTCCTGTATCGCAATCCTATCTCTCGGATTATTGCCAACCGATTCGTCTCTGGAGATGTCAACATTGGCCAGGGAGTCCGACAAGAATGTCCCTTGTCCCCCCATTATACATATTTGTTATCGACCCCCTTTTAAGGAAGATAGCTGCAAATCCTAACATTACTGGCTTTGGTGGCCTGTAACATCCCTTTAAAGTTGCTGCTTTTGCAGATGACGTCTTAGTCTTCCTACTTAACCCGGTAATGTCTCTTCTAGAGGTGCTGCGGTTACAAGAGTTATTCAGTACATTTGCCAGTCTCAAAATTAACCAAGAAAAATCGAAGGAGATAGATGTTACCGGCTAGAGATGTGAATCGTGTCCTCGATCGTCTTAACGATCGATTTCGGCTGGGAGGGGGAGGGAATCGTATTGTTGCCGTTTGGGGGGGTAAAATATCATGAAAAATCGTGAAAAATCGTGAAAAATCGAAAAATCGTAAAATCGCAAAACCGGCACATTAAAACCCCCTAAAACCCATCCCGACCCTTTAAATTAAATCCCCCACCCCCCCAAATGACTTAAATAACCTGGGGGTCCAGCGGCGGTCCGGAACGGCAGCGGTCCGGAACGGGCTCCTGCTACTGAATCTTGTTGTCTTCAGCCGGCGCCATTTTCCAAAATGGCGCCGAAAAATGGCGGCGGCCATAGATGAACACGATTGGACGGCAGGAGGTCCTTCCGGACCCCCGCTGGACTTTTGGCAAGTCTTGTGGGGGTCAGGAGGACCCCCCAAGCTGGCCAAAAGTTCCTGGAGGTCCAGCGGGGGTCAGGGAGCGATTTCCCGCCGCGAATCGTTTTCCGTACGGAAAATGGCGCCGGCAGGAGATCGACTGCAGGAGGTCGTTCAGCGTCGTACAGGCCACCATGTACGTTTTATGCAGGCCAATTGCTGAAGGGGATCTGGGCTGCCCAAACCTAGTTTGGTATAATTTAGCTTGCAATTTAAGATTGATCAGAGATTGGCTCCTTTCCACATCCATTTATCTCCCCTATTCACTGGAATGGTATAAGGTTCCTGCCTTAAACCCTCTCCTACAGGTAGCATACTCCCACATATCTACAGATATCAAATCTCATCTCCTGTTCCAGACATGTCGTAGGACATGGATGTACCTTACCTGAGCACTCCACGTACCACATAGATTAACTCCCCTAATCACTATTGCTTTTAACCCTGATTTTTTACCAGGCTTGCAGTACTCAGCCTTTTCTGCCTGGTCCCAGCGTGGTCTTAAATACATATACCAGCTCTACAACCCAGCTACTGACCAGCCATATGATTTTTTTATCTTTGAAAGCCCAATTCGGCTTGACACAATCAGATCATTTTGCATTTTTGCAAATTCAACACTACTTATTGAGTAATAAATCGTATTTTTCAGAGTCCACTTCCCTCGCCAAACTCCAGGGACTATTTCCGACACGTAACACCCAGCCACCTAACATTACTTGGTATTATAAAGAGATCTCAACGATAGGTCCACACACACATATCCATTGAAAATATGAAAGCTGGGCAGCATGGCCATTGTTCATGCTATCCTTGGAGGATTTTAAAAACCTTTTTAGTTTAATTGGGATGATTTCTACAACGCACTTCACTGGGAAACTCATTATAAATTTCTCTGGCGGCTGTATATTTTAGGGATGTGAATCGTTTTTTGACGATTTAAAATATCGTCCGATATTTTTTAAATCGTCAAAAATCTAATGTTATCAAGCACAAGAACTAAGAGCTATTACTCCTCTGTTGTAACTGCAGTTCTCTCTCTCTCAGGTATGCTATATACTTCAGATCTCTCTCCATTAGTGGTCTATAGTTGTAGGGGTTTCAACACTGACCTCATCAAAACATAAGGATACAGGACACTACTGAAATTAGGAGTCCCTAATCACTTTTCTGTGACAGAGCTACAATAATAATCCAAATAGCTACCAAAATCAGTGAGGCTTTTGCCTGAACATCTGGCTGCCTCTTTCTTGTTGATGCAAGGGTTGTAATCACAGCTGTTCCATGCAGGTTCCCAAGCCTTCTTGGAAGCCAATGAAGCTGTACCCCTGATTAGGGATGTGCATTCGTTTTCAATGAATGAGCAATCCGCAACGCATAAGTCCCTGTTCATTTTATTTGTGGATTTGCGAAACGCATGGCGATCCCCCACAAATAAAACATATCATATTAGTTTCATTCTTTTGGTTCGCAGTGATTTCTTAGTGGCCGTTTGAAATAGGAGAACGCCATATGAAAAACCAGCACTTTCCTGTGAGTCATAAGTGAACTCACAGCCCTATCATAGAGTGGGTCAGACAGGTTGGCAAGGAGAAGAGAATGCAACCTATCAGAGCTAAGCATTTTTCTAATGCAGCCAATTGCCGCTCTCACTCAGTGCTCTGTGACACTGTTCCTGATGATGCTGCACTATTTACACCTTAAGCACGTGGCGTACCACGTTCTTTCTTTGCGGGTGTGGTCTGGGGAGGTGATCTGGGGATGGTGGCTTTACTCAGAGCTATGAGTGTCTCAAATCTGTATTCAGTTGCTAGCTACTTTGACAGAATTTTTCATTGAAAAAGATATTTGTTCATTTTTGCTGCAGTGCCAGCCAAATGGCAGATGAAATTTAATGTGGACAAGTGCAAGATGTTGCATATAGGGAAAAATAACCCTTGCTGTAGTTACATGATGTTAGGTTCCATATTAGGAGCTACCACCCAGGAAAAAGATCTAGGCATCATAGTGGATAATACTTTAAAATCGTTGGCTCAGTGTGCTGCAGCAGTCAAAAAAGCATACAAAATGTTAGGAATTATTAGGAAGGGAATGGTTAATAAAACGGAAAATGTCATAATGTCTCTATATTGCTCCATAGTGAGACTGCACCTTGAATACTATGTACAATTCTGGTCGCCGCATCTCAAAAAAGATATAATTGCGATGGAGAAGGTACAGAGAAGGGCAACCAAAATGATAAAGGGGATGGAACAGCTCCCCTATGAGGAAAGGCTGAAGAGGTTAGAGCTGTTCAGCTTGGAGAAGAGACGGCTGAGAGGGGATATGATAGAGGTCTTTAAGATCATGATAGGTCTTGAATGAGTAGACGTGAATCAGTTATTTACACTTTCGAATAATAGAAGGAGTAGGGGGCATTCCATGAAGTTAGCAAGAAACATATTTAAGACTAATTGGAGAAAATTCTTTTTCACTCAACGCACAAAAAAGCTCTGGAATTTGTTGCCAGACGATGTGGTTAGTGCAGTTAGTGTAGCTGGGTTCAAAAAAAGGTTTGGATAAGTTCTTGGAGGAGAAGTCCATTAACTGCTGATAACCAAGTTTACGTAGGGAAAAGCAACTGCTATTAATTGCATCAGTAGCATGGGATCTTCTTAGGTGTAGGTAATTGTCAGGTTCTTGTGGCCTGCTTTGGCCTCTGTTGGAAACAGGATGCTGGGCTTGATGGACCCTTGATCTGACCCAGCATGGCAATTTCTTATGTTCTCATGAAGTAGCATCACTAGGAATTGTGCACACAGAGCAGTCTCAGTTGTAGTGAACTGTACATCAAGGCACTGTACTGCATCTGTGGGCAGTTTTGCAGACTCACATATATTGGGCAGCAGTGCTCTTTGAAGCCAAATCCCCAGTAGGCCTCTTTTGTAGTTAGAAGTTTGTTGTGTGCACATACAGTGGTCCCAGTTGTAGTGTGCATCAAGGCACTGCATCGTGCACCTGTGGGCAGTTTTGCAGACTCACAAATATTGGGACAGCGATGCTCTTTGAAGCCAAAGCCCCAGTAGGCCTCTTTTGGAAATAATTATTTTAATTGAAAACCCTAGTAGGCAGTGACATTAAATCCATGATGTCAGGGAAAGCTAGACATGGTCGAGTGATTGGGACTGAAAGAGGAGGCACTTCAAAAGGCAGTGCCAGACCCTATTAAAGTTAAAAAGGGAGCTGTTCCAATCTAAACTCTCTGGAGAGGCAGATAATTCCATCCGGAAAAAAATGAAATTTAAAGATGATGCACCGCCACCACCTGTTTCTGACCCTGTAGTTTTGGAGGTGAGGGAAGCGGAGGCTGAGTCATGTAAGACAAAAGGATGTGACCCAAAAGCAGCAGTGTGACAGTAGACTCGACTTAACATTGAAAATGTAGTGCAGGCACTGTTTGCTTCTGATTCTGATGAAGAATCATCTTCTGTGGGATTCTCAGCATCAGAAATGGAAGAAGTAATAGCTGAAGAAGGTTTAGGAGGATTAGTTAGTTCTGTCTTAGCCTCCACTTCAGAGCTGCAGGGGAGAGATGAAACTGATGATGAGAAAGAAGAAGAGCAGTCAGCACAGGCACAGAGTGTGACTGATGCCCCTGGCATTGCTTCTCAGGGTGCACCCACTACTTCAACTCCAGTGCAAGCATCCACCCAAAGGCTATAGAGAAGGGATCACAAAAGAAATCTGCAATCTGGAAACACTTTAAAGTGATGAAGGACCCACGTTTTGCTCAATGTAATTACCGTGCCAGGTAATTACATTGAGCAATTACCTGGCACAGTAATTACCGTGCCAGGTAATTACATTACATTGCCAGCAGAAGCAAGCAAATGGGATATCTAACTAATTTTGGCATGATGCATCATATGCAGAAGCAACACCCAACAGTACTGCCATCTGGGTATGGTGGAAATTCCAGTCAGAGGGACCGCTTTTACCAGGCAGCGTAAAGTGGTTGAAAAGGAGCAGAGTCACCCCACGTCCTCAGACCCTTCTAGCAGTCAGGTGGCAGGCCAGCAGCCCCCTGCCATGTGTCAGAAGTGACAACCCACCATGGAGGAAATGGGGTGGTGTTCGGTAATGTTATCCTGGGGAAGGCGGCAGGCAGCCTCAAAAGTTGTATCCAGGAGCATCGGGGAAATGATTACCCTTGATGACCAGCCCTTGCAGATAGTGGAGAATGTGGGTTTCAAGTATTTGCTGAAGATCTTAGTTCCAAATTGCAAAGTCCCCTCCAGAACCACATTTAGCAGAAAGGTCATCCCCAGCCTGTACAACCAGTGTCGCAGTCGCATCCAAGCGCTGCTAGCTAAGGCAGAGGGTAGTGTGCATTTCACCTGCGATATCTGGACTCTTACCTCCCTGACAGCGCACTGGTGGGACCTGGCTAAGTCAGGGGCAGGCAGCAGCTCTATTAGTGAACAAGTATCAGGGTGGAAGTGGGCTTTACTGCACACCCACCTGACGGATGAGGCCCATACCTCAGCTAATATTCTAGCATGCATCATACAGATGCTGGCGGGCTGGCAGCTACACCAGCGAGACAGGAATCTTCAGGCAGGGTTCTTTGTCACAGACAATAGTGCAAACATGGCAAAGGGCATCATGATTGGTTAGTCATGAGTCAACTGGTAAAAATCCTGCAGCCCTTCAAGGATGCCATGGAGGAGCTGAGTTCCAGAAGTGCCACCTTGGCTGACATCATCGCTATAGTTAATTTTCTGGAGGAAAATTTGGAGGGCTTTAAACAGGAAGAGGGAATGACAGCAGAGGTGCTGCATTGTCTGGACTTTTGCAGAAGCAGGTACAAGAGAGATTAAGACCTTTAACAGAAGACCACACATTAGGGATGTGCAGAGCAAAATTTTATGTTCATATTTTTTATGTCCGAAAGGGGGTCCCACTTACGGCCAATATGGACATAAAAAAAATCCAATGAGTTGGGTATATGTACATATGTGCAAAAAAAAATTTAAACCCCCTCACCCTCCTTAATCCCCCCCCCAGACTTACCACAACTCCCTGGTGATCGAGCGAGGAGTGAGGACGTCATTTCTGCAATCCTTGGCGAGAAGCATGTGACGTCGGCGGCACGTCGAGTGACGCGGCGTCACGTGATTCCCGGCTCGTTCGCGCCGGACGGCTCGTTCGGCCCAAAAAGAACTTTTGGCCAGCTTGGGGGGGCCTCCTGACCCCCCCAAGCTGGCCAAAAGTTCTTTTTGGGCCGAACGAGCCGTCCGGCGCGAACGAGCCGGGAATCACGTGACGCCGGCGTCACTCGACGTGCCGCCGACGTCACATGCTTCTCGCCAAGGATTGCAGAAATGGCGTCCTCACTCCTCGCTCCATCACCAGGGAGTTGTGGTAAGTCGGGGGGGGGGGATTAAGGAGGGTGAGGGGGTTTATATTTTTATTTTGGCTCAACAATCGCGATTTCCCACATATCGAACATATCTATGTTCGATATGTGGGAAATCCGATCGTTTATGTCGAATCAATTTTTTAAGTAAAAAAAAAATATGAGTTGCGTTTTACTAATGCGGTCAATCCGAATGCACACCCCTACCACACATACATGTTCACCACAGTCTGTGATCCCCGTGTGAAAGGGAAACTCGCCCTACAGTCCAATTGTCTCATATTTGTGAAGAACCTGCTGTTAGTAAAAGTCCATAAACAGGAGCACGAAAGGCAGAGACAGATTAGGCATGAAGCAGAGGAGGAAACAGCAGGCACTTCAGAGAGTAGTGCAAGCCCAAGCAGGAGCAGCACTCTGACAGCGACAGCTAGTACTTCCTCCTCCACTTTAGTACCCCAAAGCCATGTTACCCCTAAAAAATTATCTGTTCTGGAACAGGCTAGAGAGAAAGCAGCTGGCATGAAGGACTCTCAGCCCACCCAAGCAAAGGAGACACCAGCACAAATGTCAGTGACATGGTATCTCATAGAGCCCACAGAGGACATGCAGACAGATCCACTGGCATATTGGGCACACAAGTCCACTGTCTGGTCACACCTATACAAAGTGGCTCAGCGATATCTGTCATGTCCACAAACCAGTGTGCCCAGTGAACATGTATTTTCAATGACAGGGGATATCATGAGCCCTCACCGCTCAAGGCTGGTACCAGAGTTAATGGAAATGCTAGTGTTTTTGAAAATAAACATGCCTTTGCTTGGGTTTCCAAATGTTCCCTGTGAATGGCAAGATGAATAAAAGCAATTGAAAGCCTTGCAGCAGCTCCAGCTGCCTCCTATGCTCCAGATAATATCAACACATGCACCTGACCTCTAACACTGTGCCAGTCTGTCCAGTGTCCAGGTCATATGTCCCTACAAGGGCCTGACCTCAAAAGCTGTGCCTGTCCATCCAGGCCTTACGTCCCTACAAAGGCCTGACCTCTAACGCTGTGCCTGTCCATCCACTGTCCAGGCCTTACGTCCCTACAAGGGCCTGACCTCTAACGCTGTGCCTGTCCGTCCACTGTCCAGGACTTACGTCCCTACAAGGGCTTGACCTCAAACGCTGTGCCTGTCCGTCCAGGCCTTACGTCCCTACAAGGGCCTGACATCTAATGCTGTGCCTATCCATCCAGGCCTTACGTCCCTACAAGGGCTTGATCTCAAATGCTGTGCCTGTCCATTCAGGCCTTTCGTCCCTACAAGGGCCTGACCTCAAATGCTGTGCCTGTCCATCAAGGCCTTACGTCCCTACAAGAACCTGACCTCTAATGCTGTGCCTGTCCGTCCAGGCCTTACATCCCTACAAGCGCTTGAACTCAAACGCTGTGCCTGTCTATCCAGCTTGGAGCTTGGATATTTCATATGCTCAATAGTTTTCATGACCTTCATAATATGGGCCATTTTCCCTAGATGTTTCTTAGGTGCCAACATTAAATGTTTCTAGTACTATAGAAAACTGGTGGTAGTTAGTTCATCCTCTGTGTTCCCATAGTTTACAGAGGCACTGTAGGGTACAAAGTCAACATAGGTTGATATTGTAGATTTGGTCTTGAGTAGCAGTTTTCTTATTTTTGAGAGCTCTTCAAGTTCCTTTGTCTTCAGCTGACATGCATAAGTACAGTTAATAGCTTCTGGGTATTCACTAGACGCCAACAGAACCACCATACTCTAGGGGCCAACTCATTCTAGGGAGCCCTTTCCTGCACAAAGGAAAGGGAACTCTCCCCGGGTGTAGCCAGCCTTTCTCTTAGTACCCATTGACCCATGTTGAAGCAGAACTGCTGTACACATGGTAACCTCCTCCACATCGATTCGCCACGCTTGAAGCTCGTGCTCCACTCTAGGGGCCAACCCATTTCAGGGAGCCCTTTCCTACACAACGGAAAGGGAACTCTCCCCGGGTATAGCCAGCCTATCTCTTAACACTCGCTGACCCATGTTGAACCGCTGTTCACATGGAAACCTCCTCCGCCTCAGCCTTCAAAATTCTCATTTGTATATCTGCTACGTCCACCAGATAAAAGATATTAAAAGACCAGCAAGAGCTCACTAGACGCCAATGGAAACACCCCACTCTAGGGGCAAACCCATTCTAGGGAGCCCTTTCCTGTGCAAAGGGAACTCTCCCCAGGGCCAGCCTGTCTTGCCCCTATCAAAACCACAGGGACCTGACTACCTCAGCTCTGCCAGCCTGTCTCACCCCTATCAAAATCACAGGGACCAGACTACCTCCTCTCTGCCAGCCTGTCTTGCCCCTATCAACTTTCTGCCACTCTCCTTGCTGCCATACACCAGACGACTCACTCTACTCCTTGTGGTGTTCTTGCTGCTATCATGGTTCTTCAGTGTGTTGGTGCTAATCTTTCTGCTGCTTTGTCCCTTTATCGGTGCCTTGTGGTTTTTTCTGACACTCTTTCTGCTTGCTATGTTCCCCCTTCATTGTGCTGTAGGATGTTGATGCCACTTGTCTTGCCACTTTGCCTGTTGTGCTGTCTTCGAGGGTTCATGCAACTGTTATCGGTGCTCTCTTTTGAAGCTGTGGTGTTTTTTTGACACTCTTGCCTTCATGGAAACCTGGTGCATCCAGAAGCACTGAGAATCAGTTCTCCATCCCAGTGTTCTCCACCCAGTGCTGAAGGCAAACCTAATTAGTCTGCTTTTCCAGATGTATACCATGTATGTTATGAATATTCATAATCGATATGCTGAAACTCCAGATGAGTTAGGTGTTTATTTATTTTATTTATTTAAGAGTTTTTATATACCGTCATTAAGTTATTTACCATCATAACGGTTTACAATAGTGCACCAATATCCAAGTGAATATGGATCATAATTTACATAGGTGATGCCAGTACTATTCGGTAACAAACAATATGGACTAATATAATTTACTATAAGGATTATGCATATGAAGAAAATCAATTGGGGGATTGTATGTTTTATAGCGATGTATCCTGTGGTTTGACTACAGTTAAAATTAGTGGTGAGCTAATTTCCAGTAGTAACTGGAATTTGTGAGCTTGGTGCTACGTGTCCGCTTATTCTTGTTTACATGCTTGCATCACTCTCTTTGTTGAAGGCTAGTTTGAAAAGCCAGGTTTTGAGTTGTGTTTTGAAAAATTTATGGTTGCTCTGAAGTCTAAGTTCAAGGGGCATGGAGTTCCATAAAATGGGACCGTCCAGAGACAGTGCACGTTCTCTGACTTGGGTAAGTCTTGCTGTTTTCACGGATGGAATGGTTAAAAGTGCTCTGTTTGCTGATCTTAGATTTCTGTGTGGAACATGGACTCAAAGTGCTGTGTTCAGGCATTCTGCTTTTTCGTCATGGATAAGTTTGTGTATTGTGCAGAGTGCTTTGAACTGTATTCTTTGTTCAATGGGTAGCCAATGTAGCGTGGCGAGAGTATCTGTGATGTGATCCCTTTTACTTTTCCCAGTGAGAATTCTAGCTGCGGTGTGCCTCCTGGACTGGATTTAGAATCACTGCTCCACATATCCACAAACAGGTATGGCATGGGTAACTATATTTAACGTTTCTTTATACCTTATCACTAGTTTCACCAACAATTCCATGTTACAAGAGACAGACTGAAGCAGTACTGGTTTATGGTTTTACCCTATTGCATGCATGGAGAAAATAAATTTCAAATGCAGATAGGCACGTAGATAGGCATGCAATGGGGCAAAACCATGCCTGTATCAATCTGTCCCTTAGGATTGCCAATACTAGGGGTGTGAATCGTGTGATCGATCGTCTTAACGATCGATTTTGGCTGGGGGGGGAGGGAAATCTTATCGTTGTGTTTGGTTTTTTTTTTAAATCGTTAAAAATCGTAAATCGGGGGAGGGCGGGAAAACCGGCACACCAAAAAACCCTAAAACCCACCCCGAACCTTTAAAACAAATCCCCCACCCTCCTGAACCCCCCAAAATGTTTTAAATTACCTGGGGTCCAGTGGGGGGGTCCTGACGCGATCTCCCTCTCTCTGGCCATGACTGCGTTGAGAGAAATGGCGCCGGTGGCCCTTTGCCCTTATCATGTGACAGGGCAAAGGTAGCGCCTGCGCCAGTTTGGTTCCTGGTTCCCGACGTCACACGTCCAGGAGATCGCCCCCGGACCCCCGCTGGACCCCCAGGGACTTTTGGCCAGCTTGGGGGGGCCTCCTAACCCCCACAAGACTTGCCAAAAGTCCAGCGGGGGTCCGGGAGCGACCTCCTGCACGCGGGCCATATTGCCAATCTTCAAAATGGCGCCGGCGCTACCTTTGCCCTCACTATGTCATACGGGCGACCGGGAACCAAAATGGCACCGGCGCTACCTTTGCCCTGTCACATGATAAGGGCAAAGGGCCACCGGAGCCATTTCTCTCAACGCAGTCGTGGCCAGAGAGAGGGAGATCGCGTCGGGACCCCCCCCCCCCCCACTGGACCCCAGGTAATTTAAAACATTTTTGTGGGGTTCGGGAGGGTGGGGGATTTGTTTTAAAGGTTCGGGGTGGGTTTTAGGGTTTTTTGGTGTGCCGGTTTTCCCACGCCCTATTTAACGATACAATACAAATGCCCCTGACGATAAATCGGGGGCATTTGTATTGTATCGTGCACTCTAACGATTTTGGACGATTTTAAAATTATCTGACGATAATTTTAATCGTTCAAAAATGATTCACATCCCTAGCCAATACTGCCACATCATATTTCCTACCAGTGTGCCTCAAATCTGGTCTGGGATGTACCTTCAGTTGATGTTGATTTTCTGATCTGTACTAAGAACAGAAGTTTAACATTTTCAGTCTATCCTGGGTGACATGGGACCCCTCAACCAGTAGTTGCTAATAACAATTATCACGAAATTCAATGCTGTGATACTATTGTTCATCATGATGAACCACTGCAGTTCTTCAGGATACCATAATGTATCAGAACAGTTCTTGTCTGTGGTCTGATAGGGTATGGTGACTGTATACAGAGGAGACCTTCAACTGGTTCTTATGGAAACTCATTTAAAAAACCAATTATGCTGTTCTGGCATTGTATTTTTGTTTTATGCTGAATCTTTGAATATTTTCTTCTATGAACTGTATATTTTTGCTGCCTCAGCAGAATGAATAGAAATACATATAAATCAGCTTTCAAGAATACTGTTGGAATTTTAGTCAGTGCAGAGTTTTGCCTTAATGTGCTGATGTACCATGTACAAAGGAGTCTCTCACAGAACTATTGGAAAATGTGATCATGTTCTTATCTGTTTATGTAAAAGCTATTATAATCTGACTGACAGAAAAATTTGGCCAGTATTTCACTCAGTTGAATATAAACTGCCTAAAACTGATATACAAAGAAATCCACCACTATATCCTACAAAGATTGCAGTCACTGAATTTTACAACAGAAAGGGAAAATTAAATATACTGTATACATATATATATATATATATATATATATAATGCTAGGTAATGAAAATCAATCTAAATTATAGAATTTGTGATTGAGTCATGATGTGAAGCTGCAGAGAGCAAGGTGTAGGGGAAAGATGAGAAAATATTTAAATGACTGAGAAGGTAGCAGATGCCTGGAACAGCAGAGGCAGTGGTAGAAAAAACATGGCATAATTTAAAAATTATTGGGACAAGCACAGCGATAAAGAGCTGGGGGGGGGGGGAGTGTTTGTGGGGGCGTAACAGGTAGGAGCCATGAAAAATATGGGGCAGCAATAGAGGGCAGTGGTGGGGGTAGGGTTAAGAGGATTAGTGGCAGCATTAGCTGCTGTTGGATTAGGCCACGAGAATTTGTACACTCATTTCCCAAATGGAAGAAAATAACAAAGGACAAGTTTTAATCTGGACAGATTGGATGGGCCAGTTGGTTTTTATCTGCTGGCATTTAATATATTACAATTTGGGAATTTTTTTTATAATTTTAAACTGTACTCACAGCCTGTTTCCAAGACAATGAATATACATGACTCTTAACGACATTACTTTTTAATGTCACATTCACAGACCTCAGTATTTTTCTTCAAATTATCACTGGCACAGTCTTATTTGTCTGTTATTTGTGTGATCTATAAAAGAAAGATTTGTTCTATAATTACTATAGCTGAAATTTACAAGGTGATGCCATCCTTGTGTTATAATGAACAACTTAAGGACTGTCTCACTATAAATCTTTACAATCAGATACAGTAAAAGACAAAAAAATGTAAATTCTTCATATTATAGCAGTGTTAATATACACCGAGCTGATGCTTTCATTTTTGTCTCTTCTCAACCTTTGATCTTTTCTGCGCATCCAAAAAAAATGGTCTTGCAAAGAAGTCTTGTTATCTCTGTGCTACATCCAGCCAAACTCAAAGATGAAGTTATTACGACTTTTTTGGGCAGGAATCTTATGAAGTAAACATAGTGGAAGACAGCAGAAAAAGGATAAACAGCCCATCCTGTCTGGCCTGTAATTCTGCCTATACATCCCAGTTGTCAGTCAACCTTTTTCTCTTCCTCCTTGGTACTTTACCATCTTGGATAGACAAGCATACAAGATCTCCTGTTAGTTCACTCTTGCATCTCACCTTTCTCATGTATAGCCACAAATCTCTGTAATAATCAAAAAGCCAAGAACACTAGTGTGATCATTGCCCAAACATCCCTCCTCCTAGGTCCTCTTTGCCAGAGAGATATAGCTACATGGGCCCCTGTGTTTCTGAGAGGATTCCTGGTTATTACAAAATTTGCAGTCTATCAGACAGACCCAGCTGCTAGTTAATTCTACCATCATAAGAACATAAGAAATTGCCATACTGGGTCAGACCAAGGGTCCATCAAGCACAGCATCCTGTTTCCAACAGTGGCCAATCCAAGTCACAAGTACCTGGCAAGTACCCAAACATTAAATAGATCCCAAGCTACTATTCCTTATTGATTAATAGCAGTTTATGGACTTCTCCTCTAGGGACTTATCTAAACCTTTTACACTAACTGACATAACCACTAGGGATGTGAATAGTTTTTTGACGATTTAAAATATCGTCCGATATATTTTAAATCATCAAAAATCGTTAAAGGCGATATATAATAGGAATTCCCCCGATTTATCGTCAAAAATCGTAAATCGGGGGAAGGGGGAGGGGAAGGGGGAGGGCGGGAAAACCGGCACACTAAAATAACCCTAAAACCCACCCCGACCCTTTAAAATAAATCCCCCACCCTCCCGAACCCCCCCAAAATGTCTTAAATTACCTGGGGTCCAGTGGGGGGGTCCCAGTGTGATGTTCCACTCTCGGGCTATGGGTGCGTTGATAGAAATGGCGCCGGCGCCATTTTGGTTCCTGTACCCCGACGTCACGAGTGTAGGAGATCGCTCCCGGACCCCCGCTGGACCCCCAGGGACTTTTGGCCAGCTTGGGGGGCCTCCTGACCCCCACAAGACTTGCCAAAAGTCCAGCGGGGGTCCGGGAATGACCTCCTGTACTCGAATCGTGTTGCCGTAATGCAAAATGGCGCCGGCCATACGGCCATACGGCCCGCGTCATTTTGCATTACGGCAACACGATTCGAGTACAGGAGGTCATTCCCGGACCCCCGCTGGACTTTTGGCAAGTCTTGTGGGGGTCAGGAGGCCCCCCCAAGCTGGCCAAAAGTCCCTGGGGGTCCAGCGGGGGTCCGGGAGTGATCTCCTACGCTCGTGACGTTGGGGTACAGGAACCAAAATGGCACCGGCGCTACCTTTGCCCTGTCATATGACAGGGCAAAGGTAGCGCCGGCGCCATTTCTATCAACGCACCCGTAGCCCGAGAGTGGAACATCACACAGAGACCCCCCCCACTGGACCCCAGGTAATTTAAGACATTTTGGGGGGGTTCGGGAGAGTGGGGGATTTATTTTAAAGGGTTGGGGTGGGTTTTAGGGTTATTTTAGTGTGCCCGAGAGTGGAAGATCACACCGGGACCCCCCCACTAGACCCCAGGTAATTTAAGACATTTTGGGGGGGTTCAGGAGGGTGGGGGATTTATTTTAAAGGGTTGGGGTGGGTTTTAGGGTTGTTTTAGTGTGCCGGTTTTCCCGCCCTCCCCCGATTTACGATTTACACGATATTTAAAAAAACAAAACTGCCACGATCCGATTCCCTCCCCCCCCCCAGCCGAAATCGATCGTTAAGACGATCGATCACACGATTCACATCTCTAATAACCACATCCTCTGGCAATGAATTCCAGAGCTTAACTATGACTGAGTGAAAAGAATTTTCTCCGATTTGTTTTAAATGAGCTAGCAAGCTGCCATACAATCGTGGCCTCATCATTGCCTGTTTTTTCACCATGATTTCTAACATTTCATATTAACTACTTTGCCAGTCATTCTGGCAACTCCAGCAAGCATTTTTGAATCATTCTAGTATAGCACAATAAATACTTAAGCATATGTGATCAGGTCATGCTTTCACCTAGCTTTGTGCTTGTCCCATGCCCTTTCAAATTGAGACTGTTTTAGCCTCCATCAACCACCGTGAAGGGGTGCAGCATGCATCCACCACCCCTTTCCTTGAATAATATTTCCTGACATTTTTCCCAGTTTTCCACCTAGCAGCATCATATCATGTCCACTTGTTTCACAATTTTCCCCTTGAAACAGGTTTGCTTCTTGTGCATTATTAATACCTTTAAGCAATTTCAATATTTCTGTCATACCTCGCCCGTCTCTTCTCTCCTCTAGGGTACACAGTTTTAGATTTCTAAATTTCATTTTATAGGGATTCTAACGCACACTATTTTGGTAGCCCATCTCTGGATCGCCTCCATTCTGTCTCCTTCTGGAGGTTAAGGTCTCGAGAACAGAACGCAATACTCCAGATGAGTTCTCACTACATTTTTTTTTTTTTTTATTAGTTATACCTCTTCCTATGCATCCTAAAGGGGCAGCAGAATGTGTTTTTGGTTGGGGGAGGGGCAACCAAGCTCCGCCCCTAGCCCCACCCCTAACTCTGCCTCCACTGTTAATTACTTGATTTATGTTTACAGTTAATGGCATTTTTTCTTGTATACATTCTTTGCATAAATCATAGATTAGAATTATTCATTCCCAGACCTACCAATAAACTACTTGATGCTAAAAAACTGCTGGGGCCTTTCCGCTTGCAGGCAGGAATGGCCTGCCCCTGAGAAAAACAGCATTACTAATAAAGGTGTCAGTATTAAGCGACTATTCTATACTAGGGGTGTGCATTCATTTCCAACGTATTGGTAATCCGCAACGTATAGGGCCATATTCGTTGTATTCGTGGGGAAGTGAAACATATCGCGATTCCCCACGAATTCAACGAATCTTCACCAAATTATTTGGCCGTCTAAAGGAGTGAATTTAAACAAACCCCCCCCACCCTCCTGACCCCCCCAAGACTTACCAAAACTCCCTGGTGGTCCAGCGGGGGGTCCGGGAGCCATCTCCTGCACTCACACCGTCGGCTGCCGGTATTCAAAATGGTGCCGATAGCCTTTGACCTTACTATGTCACAGGGGCTACCGGTGCCATTGGTCGGCCCCTGTCACATGGTAGGAGCAATGGATGGCCGGCCCCCCCTGGACCATCAGGGACTTTTGGCAAGTCTTGTGGGGGTCAGGAGGGTCCCCCAAGACTTGCCAAAAGTCCCTGGTGGTCCAGCGGGGGTCCGGGAGTGACCTCCTGCACGCGGGCCGTCGGCTGCCGGAATTCAAAACGGCGCTGATAGCCTTTGCCCTTACTATGTCACAGGGCCTACCTGTGCCCCCCCCAAAAAAAAATAAAAACAACACACACACACAATAATTATGCATTTACAATAACAGATTTTACATGGAAAAGGACATTCAAAGTACAGTCTTCTGAGGTAAAATTATCACTTTCAAAACATGTATATTATATTTACTTACACTGATGCAGTACCAATGAGGAAACCTTGCAAAAGACACTTGGATCCCATAAGGTATCAGGCCTATTATAAAGTGTGTTGGGTTTGGTGCTTGGATCTCAGAAAGTCATAAGTAAACTGAACTACAATTACAGTATATTAAACCTCCCATACTAAAACAACACTACCTGCTAGCATTCAAACAGTAAGAACCCAACCCATGAAAATGAAACACTGCAAATATTACTCCAGACCTTAAAACACCAATACACATTCTATTTGGAAAATGGAACGTTACCGTAGGTTGCTGTAAATTGCTACACAGAAACTGCACAATAGCAGAATACCTCACCTCAGTCACTCATGCAGAGCACAGACAGACCCTGACCAAATACAGAATAAAAGTAACCATAAAGTACAAACAGACATGTGCAGACAAAAGCTGAACCGGAAACCACAACAAGCCAGACTCTGTTTGCAGTACAACAATGAAAAACAGAAACATCACATAGAAATAGTCCAGAACCAATTGTGTAGCAAACAAACAAAATGTAAAAAAAACACTTGGATGATGAATTTTGCAATTTTCAATATTGGCAACAAAGGGCATTCCAAAGGAATAAAAGGACCTTCATAACACGGGGCAGTTTACTTGGTCAAATCTGACATTTCTAACACTATATCAATCATAAATAATCATAGGTCCCACAAACACTACTTTTTAACTTTGAACATTTTTTTGTTGCTCATCAAAAAAAGAAAGGGCAATATCCATATATTAGTCCATGCTTAAAGCACTGCATGGATATTACCCTTTCTTGTTTTTTAAGCAACAAAACAATTTTCAAACAATTAATAACAAGATTAAGAACAAATACAATAAACCAATGATAAACACATTCCATAGTTAATGGAATGGAGGTCCCTTTACACTTTTGCAACGCCCTTTATTGACAATATTGAAAACTGCTGATCACCAGTGAAAAGGAAATGATCTCTCAGGGTTGAGCTGGAAATAAACTCCTCTCTTGTTATCCTCCCCTATGTCAGAAGACACTAGCTGCAGTTTCTGTGGAAGGGGTACCCATCCTCTGCTGAAGGAGCCAACAGAGATAAGTAAAAAAACAAACAAAACAAGCTAAATCGACTCTAATTATATATATATATATATATATATATAGTCACGATCACGCCCATCCACTCAGCACGCTGTGGGGCTTTGCTGGGCTTCAGGCCTCCGGCTCCGCTCATATACCCCGTCCTGTCCGCTTGCACAGCTCAGGCACAGCGCTGCTATGGACTCCTCCCGGCCTCTAGTCAGAGTGCCAGGCCTAGTCCTGGTACTCCCAAACAGTACACAGAAAAAGGTCTTTATTACAAAAAGGGTTTTAATGTAGTCCTGTAGCCTCACCGGCTACAGCCTTGTAATAAGGCCTGGTTGTCCTCACAAGCCCCCAAGCCTAACTGCTTAGGTTCTCCTTAGCAAGCTCAGATTTAAACAGCATTTAAACCACAATTCCTTTCCAACCTTTCTCAAACATCCTTTTATAAACCCCGGATTTACCATCCCCCAACCTCCTGGTTATTCCACCTCCATAGAGGAACAGCTGGTGTCGGTTCAGGGAACCTGGGAAGTGTAGTCTTTGCTACCTTCCTCAGCGCCCTCCGGTGGGTAGGTTTGGTACTGCCAGCTTCTGCTTTTCTATGTCCAGGCTGTTTCTGCCCCTGGCCAGGTCGTACTGCATCACAATATATATATATATATATATAAAATATAAGTATATAAATATTTATTTATTTGTTTGTTTGCTTGTTTAAAAGCTTTTATATACCGGTATCTGTAGGTACATCATATCGGTTTACATGGAACGTAACGCAGTACATAGAACATGGAGGGGTAAATGAGAGAGGGATAGAAATAATAGGAACAAGATAAAAGGAGAGAAATTCAAATTGGAATTATTAGAGAGTGTAACAGTAAACTAATACAAAATGTAATGGAAAATACAATGACAATATAAGTTAATGTGGCTTTTAGGGAGCCAAGGGTGGCATTATATAATGAATAGGAAGGAGAGGGTGGCTATAGGTTTTATCAAGTGGGAGTCTTGCATGGTTTCGTAACAGTGAGAGGGTTTCCCTGAAGATGTATTCCTGCGCTGGAATCTCATGGTTACATGAATAATATCCACCTCTGCAACACTCAGACTGTGCTAGGGGTTTACTTTACACTTGCAAATACTACAGGAGGGACAGAATCCTGAGAAACCCTCTGTGCTGTAAATATTGGGACCAACAGGGACTGCCTACTCAAATAAACACACAGTTTGGACTAAACCCATTCTCACAGGAGAGTCCATATCAACCTGCCACAGGAGCCTTGTGAGGTCATCTGGTTTATTCAGGAAAACCGGAGCCCCACAACGGTTTCAATCTTTTTCCATGTGCTTGCACCACCAGGACTAGTGATAAAAACACTGCATTTCTGGGGTGGGAATGAGAGATGGAGCAAGGCATGTGGTTTCATATAATCAAAACTATGCAAGTTGATTTACTCAAAACAATTACCTACAAAGAAAGCAGGCACATATCTCTAAGGGCAAATACAGGCTAATCAGCTCATAAATATCCTAAACAATGCAAATCAAAGAACACAGCTTGCAGAAAAAATTGCATGTTGCAATATTTGATTTGAAATTAGGTACACGCAAGTGTTGTAGCTAACTTTGCCCAGGAGCACTGGGACATTAACACACATCTTGATGCTCCCAGGGCCCTGTTTTAAAGGGGCCAATGGCCCCAAGTCAACCTGCCCAAAAGTAATGATAAAACCTCAGTGGTCTGCATAGAATCCCTGTGTTCTGCTTGATCAGATAACTTGTCCAGATAACATCAGGACCAAGAATTTTGCTGAGAAAGTGAAACCTCACTCTGGGAAGGCCCCCAGCTTCACCATTTTGTAACCGGGTAAATTTTGTCTGGGCAATGAATTGCCCAGACAAAATTTTGCCAGAGAGCAGGGACAGCTCCAAAAGTTACTTGAACAAACCCGTTGAATATTGAACTTAAAAAAGGTAAACAAATAAGTTCTTATTTAATCCACCTTAGATTGGCTTTTGAGGTATGCTCCATGGACTTATATTGCCTTTTCTGTACAAAGCTAAAAGAGAGGCCTCCTTGAGAGGTAGGATATTCCAAAGTGCTTGAGACAACGGTACTAAAGTATGAATGCTGTGATCAGCTTGAAGTGTTTTCTAAAAGAGTTTCATTTTAATTTAATTTCTATAGTATGCAATCTCAGAAGCTTGCTTATACTGTATTCTTTTTTGTTGGTCTTTTAAAAGGCTTCAGATTTATGAATATGGAAATATACTTTATTGCCATTTAATGAACCCCCTATATCAGGGGTGGCCAACTCCAGTACTCAAAAGCCACAAGGAGGCTCAGTGTTCAGGATATCTACAATGAATATGCATGAGATAGATTTGCATGTACTGCCTCCACTGTATGCAAATATATCTCCTGCATATTCATTGAGAATATCTTGAAAATAAGGCCTGTGGCTCTTGAGGACAGGAGCTGGCCACTCCTGCTCTGTATCTCACAATCATACTGTTAGCTGGAAGTTGCTCATATAGGATCACGTATTGCACAAACATGAACACAAGAACACACTGTTGTGGCCCCGGTCGCCACCCTAGCGACCAGGTCCTTGCCCGCTTACCTCCGCTCCGGGACGCACTGAGAGCCGACAGGTTCCGGGCCTTCTAGGCCGCATGGCAGCGGTGTCTCCACGAGGGAGACGCCGCCGAGGCCCGATGCTGACTCCACCCCCTCTGTGCTACGTGCGCGTGTGAAGGAAGAGCCTCCTAAAGGTCCAGCACCCGGAAGTGCTGGACAGCCCCCTGAATGACGTCAGACGCCGGCAGAGTATTTAAGCCGGTGTCTGACTGCTAAACACTGCCTTGCAACGAGGTCTCTCCTTGGAGTGTCTAGTTGCCTTCCTTGTTCCTGCCATCCGTTCCTGCTGATCCTGCCATCCATTCCTGCTGATCCTGCCATCCACTCCTGCTGTTCCAGTTCCAGCTCCAGCTTCTGCTGATCCTCTCCCTCGGTGGGTTTTCTGGTTCTTGATCCTGGCTTGCTCCTGACGTTTCTTGCCTGCCGCGAACCCTGGGTCTTCTTCTCGACTCGTCTCGCTGTTGTCTCCTAAGTCCCAGTGGTCCAGATCCCTACGGGCTCTTCCTGGGGGGATCTTGGGCTTCCAGGGAGAAAACCTCGCTTCCATCACTCGTCTCGCTGTTGTCCTAAGTCCCAGCGGTCCAGATCCCTACGGGCTCCTCCTGGGGGGATCTTGGGCTTCCAGGGTGAAAACCTCGCTTCCATCACTCGTCTCACTGTTGTCTCCTAAGTCCTAGCAGTCCGGATCCTTAGAGGCTCCTCCTGGGGGGATCTCGGATCTCCAGGGTGAAGGCTTCTCCTGTGCTTCAGTCTTGGTTCTGCCTCCCGGCCTATCTTCTTCAGTGGAGCTCCTGGTTCTGCCAGGCCGGCCCAAGGGTCCACCTTCCAGTTCGCAACAGTTTGCAAGGCCATGGACCCGGCGGACATGCCCGGTTTGCAGGCCATTCCTGGAATGGCTCAATGGCTGCAGCAGCAGCAATACTGTCTTGATGTCCTGGCAGCTACCGTCGAGCGTTTGGTGAATCGGCTGGATGCCGCTCCACCGGATCCACCACCGGTGCCACCTCCAGCTCCTACCATGAATGTAGTGGCACCTACACAGCTTCCAGCTCTGACACGTTACGCAGGCGAGGCCAAGGCTTGCCAAGGTTTTTTGAACCAATGCTACATCCGGTTCTCATTGCTTCCAGGCCAATTCTCATCTGACTCAGTGAAGGTAGCCTACATCCTATCGCTGCTCGACGGGAAGGCGTTGGATTGGGTCTCCCCAATGAGGGAGCGTCAGGTTCCCTTGTTGCACAACTTACAGCAGTTTGTTCTTAATTTCCGACAAGTCTTCGACAAACCCGCATGTCTGTCCACGGCAACGTCAGAGCTGTTACAGCTGAGACAGGGATCCCGGTCCCTGGCAGACTATGCCATCGAATTTCACACACTCACTATGGAAGTGAACTGGCATGATGATTGCTTGCGGGGAGTCTTTCTGGAGGGCCTGTTGGGGCGCATCAAGGACGAACTAGCTGCCAGAGATATTCCAGATTAGGGGTGTGAATCGTGTGATCGATCGTCTTAATGATCGATTTTGGCTGGGGGGGGGAGGGAAATCTGATCGTCGTGTTTTGTTTTTTTTTTAAATCGTTAAAAATCATAAATCGGGGGAGGGCGGGAAAACCGGCACACCAAAACAACCCTAAAACCCACCCCGAACCTTTAAAACAAACCCCCTACCCTCCCGAACCCCCCCCCCCCCCCAAATGTTTTAAATTACCTGGGGTCCAGTGGGGGGGTCCTGGCGCGATCTCCAGCTCTCTGGCCACGGCTGCGTTGAGAAATGGCGCTCTTATCATGTGACAGGGCAAAGGTAGCGCCGGTGCCATTTTGGTTCCTGGCTCCCGACGTCACGCATACAGCAGATTCAAAGAGAATACATATAAAAACAAAACCGAATAGACAAAGTGCTACCTTCACTCTTTTCCTATTCTTATGCACCTTCTAACTAGCAAGCAAAAAACAAAATTAGGACTATTTTAATTATTTAGCAGCATAGAAGGTGAAAATCTTTACAAAAATTCCCAGAAGACTAATGTGCACATTACCTGTTGTGCATTTCTACTAAGAAGATATTTTCAGCTGTTATGTTTATGATTTATGGAGAAATTGTGCATGTATTTGTTCCAAATAGCACTGTGCTGATATGCATCAGCCCAGGTAATGATCTGACTTTCTCTACATGGTATCTAATTGTGTTGTTCTATTTCTAGTTTCAATTTATTTTTTCATGTAGCTTTGGAAACTTTGCTTTCAAATTTCAAAGTTATTATTCAAATCATGTACTATATACGGTAATATGAAGCAGCTAAGATACGAGTGGTTAGGTCAGTGCATCCAAGCAAGTCTTACCCTAAGAAACAAAGCCATCTTCATTTTGTTTTTGTCCGAGTTTATTAAAGTGCAAATTTTACCATAATCAGAAATCTAAACAGAGTCTGTCTGTAAAAATCCATGTAAATTAGCAATGTGTGACTTTGGAAGCTGGTTAGGTAAGTAGAAGGTTGGACTTGATGGACCTTTGGTCTTCTTTCATCCTAAGCAGCTAGGCAAGTAAGCAAATGGTTAAATTCTACTTCGGAATCATTGGTTTCCCATCAGTACATGGGTTTATGTCAAAATGGGGGTCCATTTTCAGCCGCTGTATGGCTTGGCTGGATACCTGGATAAACATATCCAAGTAACTAGCAGGGAATATTCAGTGGCGCAGTCATGCCACTGAATATATCCGGCTATCTTAAAGTTAGCTGGTTATGTCTAATCTGCATAATTTATGCGGCTAACTCTGCTCTGGTCAGAAACATCTCCCGCTCACGCCCAGAACGCTCCTGACTTATGCAGCAAAACATCGCCAGGTAGCCACTTAGAGGGATAACTTTTCAGTTATCCTTCTAAAGGACTTTTGAATATTGACCTCATGGATCCTTGCAATGTCTCAGAATGATTTTTTTAAATCTTGTATGTCTCCACTGCAGCCCAGAGATTTTATTCCAATTGAGTTATTTACAGGTTGTGATAATTGTGTTATAATGTTTGTCCTGTGAAAGACCTCCCTCAAGATATAGGTGAGCTTTTGAGACCATATAGTGCTTGTGAAGGAGTGTCCCTAAAAGTCCTCCTTAACCTTTGTGGGGCCAGGCATCTAGCCTGGTCCACCTTAAAAGCCAGAAGGACAGACAGCTCTGTGAGTGGGTCCTCTGAAAGGAGGAATAAGGATGCAGGCCCAGCTGGGAGCAGACAGGCTCCATGTTTCTAGGAGACTGCAGCTCCTGACACATCTCTGTCTTGAAGTGAGTGCTGTGAGTTATACTGCTGGAGATAAGCGCTGACATGTTTTGAACACTGGTTATGTTATAAATAAAGTGGCGTCTAAGAAAGAAGGCTGGAGTCAGTGTGGCATACGTCTCCAGCCTAGAAAGTTGACTTGGCTATCCCATAGGGCCCTTCTTCAGATTGACTACCAGGGATTAATGTAATCATATACAGTACTATCTTTAGATAATTCTTACATTTTTTAAAGCTTGACTAGTATTGATTTTTTTTCATTTTTCTTCACACTTTACCAAGTGGAGATTCAAACCAGTGGCGCTCTGTCTCAGGAGCAGTGATGTGCTACTTATCTAAGGAGAGTCCCCAGTTTCCTGAAGCAGGTCAAGGAAAGATTCTGTGCCAAGGGCTGCAAACTTTTGCAGCAAGGACTATGACATTCTGTGACAATTATGTGGCACATTCGCATAAGTGTGCATATATTTGAATGTAAATTACATTTTCATTTTACTTTTATGGGCAAAAAGGGATCTTAGTGATGGTGCTGGGTAGGGACTGGGGGATGGGGAGGGAGAGGGAGAGGGATTCTCAGGGGAGAGAAGGAGTCTCAGGCAGAAGTGGTACAGGGATAGAGGATGGAGGAGGGATAGAGGATGGAAGCACAGGAGGAAAAGGATAGGGAGAATTAGGCAGCAGAAGGAAAGGTAATGATTGAAGAGGTGGTAAGAGTGATTAGGGAACGGGGGGGGCAAAGAGGGGGTCCAGGATCAGGGGAGGAAGGTATGAATCACTCATATCCCTCCTCTCAACACAGATTCTTTTCAGACACACATTTGATTTTTTTTTTTTAATCTTTATGCTGTGACTGTTGTCTCTGATTATGATGAACGTATCAGTATGTAATCCGCTGCGAACATTTTTTCGAATGTGGTGGAATATAAATTCTTTCAAATCAGTAAACAAATCTGATCCTCTCACTCACACTCCTGTTGCTCTGAATTGCTGTGACAATAGAGGCCAGCAGAAAAGGGGGGAGGATGCGGCTGCACTGCCGCTGTCCTCAGTAATCCGCAGAGGTGGGAGAGAAAGAGGAGTGCCATCACCTTCGCTGCAGCCGCTCCTGCTGATGCTCCGGCCCCGATCTCGGCGATTCCACTGGGAATGGGGAATTCTAGGAGAAGGGCTGGAGTTTGTGACTCTTCTCGTGGCCATGGAATCCCCAGAGACGAGGAGCTCTGAACATAAGGTCTCACAAACTGGGAAGAGTCCAGTTTCTTCCAGGACCAACTAAGTCTTTGGTTTGTCTATTGTAAGGCATCCGAAGTAAAAGCCTAGAAAAAGGCTTGCGGTCTGCTTTGACAAGTGGAGTTACTGCTCACAAGTTTCAAGCTTGTGCTAATCCAACCAGTGTCATGCATGCCTTGACCCCAAGTTCTGGTTCCTTTATATGCAAAGCAAAGAATTCCTCCTCCGCACTTCAAAATGTGGGATTCTGTTGTCCCACAGTATCAAAACTACGAGACATTCCAAGTAAGAGATATCATAAATCACTGCCTTCACAATCCTTTGATACTAAGGACATGAAACCATTCTATCCCAGAAGTCTTTGCGGCATCCATTTCAATCTCCTTGTCAAACAGTTCCAGCAAACAAAACAGCTGAAATCTTAGCCCTTTTAAGGGAACAAGTTTCAAATATCTGCAGGTAGTAGGAGTCTGTGGGTACTTACTAGCAATGGTAACATGGAATAGACTTAGTTTTTGGGTACTTGCCAGGTTCTTACCTGGATTGGCCACTGTTGGAAACAGGATGCTGGGCTTGATGGACCCTTGGTCTGACCCAGTAAGGCCTGTTCTTATGTTCTTATGCACATAGCTTGGGAAACTTTGCTTTCAGATTTCAAAGCCATTATTCAAATCATGTGCTATATATAATAAGAAAAATCTGTGAAGTATAAATGGTTAGCTCAATACATCCTAGCAATTCATACCCTGAGAACAAAATATCACCATTTTATTTTACTTGATTTAAAAATACTAATTTGACTATATCCATAAATCTAAGATCAGTTCATAAAATTCTTTATGCGATAGCAGTATATCTGAAAATGTAAAACTGTACTGGGACTTTCTCAGCAATTATCAGTGGACTACTTTAGAGATCTAACCTGGGGCGGTTCTGTTCAATATCTTTGTGAATGATTTTGCAGAAGATGAAGTAGGGAGAGTTTCTCCTTTTGCAGATGACACTAAGATCTGCAGCAGAGTAGACTTTCCTGATGGAACAGACTAGGTAAGGCACAGTCTAAGGAAGCTTGTCATTTCAAAAAAATGTGCAGCACTGATGCGCACCTAACAAGAGAAAAATCTCAGTGATCAAATCCAAGGATCTTCAAGTGTCAAATGGTGAGATAAAACAATGAATAGAGCAAGAAGCATACTAATGTGCATAGAGAGAAGTGTGACTGTTGCGCTGACAGCTCAGGGGGATAGGCCTTAAGCCGCCACTCTCACCTTTGTGGCCGGCATGTTCTGGCCAGCCGCCACTGCCCCCCGAAACAACTGAACGCTGACCTCTCGTGGCAGGAGGCTGCCGAACGCCACCAGCTCCTGCCTCTTCCCGTGCCACTTAGGCGTGCGCATGCCCAACGTCGGGCCTCTTAAAGGGACTGCAACGGGAAAAGTCCCCACGGCCCCTACTGATCTTTATCTTTATCTGATGACATCACCCTCTTCACCCTTTATAAGGGCAGCTCCCTGACACACTCTGCCTCAGCAGCAGGTCCAGCTACAATCATAGTGCGTGGAATTTGTTGCCAGAGGAGGTGGTTAGTGCAGTTAGTGTAGCTGGGTTCAAAAAAGGTTTGGATAAGTTCTTGGAGCAGGGCTAGGCAACTCCAATCCTGGCGTGCCATAAACAAGTCTGGTTTTCAGGATATCCACAATTAAACTCTGGAATTTGTTGCCAGAGGATGTTGTTAGTGTAGCTGGGTTTAAAAAAGGTTTGGATAAGTTTTTGGAGGAGACGTTAACCTGCTATTAATCAAGTTCACTTAGGGAATGGCCTCTGCTATTACTGGCATCAGTAGCATGGGATCTTCTTGGTGTTTGGGTATTTGCCAGGTTCTTATGGCCTGGATTGGCCACTGTTGGAAATAGGATGCTGGGCTTGATGGACCCTTGGTCTGACCCAGCATGGCAATTTCTTATGATCTTATGTTCTTATATTGCATACAATGGAGGCAATGCATGCAAATATACCACGTGTATATTCATTATGGATATTCTGAAAACCAGACCTGTTTATGGCACTCCAGGACCGGCGTTGCTACCCCTGACCTAGAGCAAGAGTTCTTAACCAGGTGTCCGGGATCCGCTGGAACAGGGGTGGCCAACTCCTGTTCTTGAGAGCCACAAACAGGTCATCCCAATTAGAGGTGAGTATCCACAATTTCAGGATAACTGCAATTAGAGGTGAATTTTAAAAGCCCAAGGTGTGCATTAATTAGGGGATGAGTGAAAAAGTTGGGCCTGCACGCACCAAGCAGATTTTAAAAACCGCTGAGATATGCGCATACCTCCCATAGCGCACACATCTCGAAAGTTTTCAAAAAGGGGCAGGGATTGGGCGTGGTCTGGGCGGGTCATCGGTGCTTCAGGGCGTGAACCTAAGTTGTCCACTTAAATACTTAGGCAACTCAGCACATGCTGAGGTCCCCTGCTGTGTAACTTTACTCCTGCTATGGATGCTGTCAGGATCGATCCAGTAAACGTGCAGTTAAAGATTGCCCGTCTGTAACGTGCTGGGAGCGCACAATACAGACGAGTAAGGCCATCCAGCCATACAGTCTCCAGTTTCACGCGTCCTTAAGCGCTTCCTAAAATAAACACCTAACCCTTTCCGCACCCAGCATGTAAATGAACGAAAAAGCTGTATAATGAAGGAATTAGCTATTCCCCTCCGATACTGTAACGGGCGCTGATATTATCTCCTTAGGAACGCGCTGTTTTGCCGCGGCCTTAACCTGTTAGTTTACCGCCTCCCCCCTAGTAGGAGTTAGGACTGTGTAACAAATCCATCGACAACCGCTTAAGATACTCAAACACAATAAAACAATAAGCCTGGCACCTTCCTTGATGTAGTACGTTCCGGATGCCCCCCCCCAGCGCGCCCGCCACTACCCCTTTCATCAGCTGCATCCACCCATTATGCCCCTCACGGGCATGTCCCGCTTCACAGAGCGCTCCCACTCAATCCGTTCATGGGTATATACCCTTTCGCCCCCCTCACAGCGCCATGCTACCACTGCGACCCGGAGGAGGTGAGGCACAGCGGCGAAGACAGACGGGAGAGGAGAAAAAGCAGAGCCGAGCAAAGCAAAAGCGTGCAGCAAGCCGGCGAAATAGACCTGCGAGCAGAGGCAATAGCAGCGGTTCGGTAAGCCTGGCACCCTCCTTGATGTAGTACGTCCCGGATGCCCCCCCCCCAGCGCGCCCGCCACTACCCCCTTTCATCAGCTGCAATCAACTGCGACCCGGCAGTCCCGTGAGGCCTACAAAAAAAAAAAATCCCCGGCTCCGCGCCCCCGCACTGGCCCGCCGACTCTACCCCCCCCCCCACCCCCTCCCGATCGGGCAGATAGGCGGCGGCGACGAAAACCAAAGCAATTTTTTTTTTTTTTCAAAAAAGCGACATCACACATTGCATAAAATAATTTCCTCCAGCCTTAAAGCGACTTACTTTTGGGATCTGTCAAGATCCCAAAGTAAGTCGCAAAAGTAACTTACTTTTCTGAGCCATCAGGGAACATGATCTTAGCTCCTCCGGACGAAGACGAAGATGGCCGCCTGCACGGGGAAAGCGTGCAAATTGGCCGCTGGAAGACGTGACCTCAACGTCTTCAGCGGCCAATTGCACGCTTTCCCCCGTGCAGGCGGCCATCTTCGTCTTGAGACTACGATCGTGATGGCTTCAGAAAAGTAAGTTACTTTTGCGACTTACTTGACAGATCCCAAAAGTAAGTCGCTTTTAAGGCTGGAGAAATTATTTATGCAATGTGTGATGTTGCTTTTTGAAAAAAAAAAAAATTGCTTTGGTTTTCGTCGCCGCCACATGCCTGGCCCGATCGGGAGGAGGGGGGGGGGGGTGGGTTGGGTAAGTCGGCGGGCCAGTGCGGGGCGCAGGAGCCGGGGATTTTTTTTTTTTTTTGTAGGCCTCACGGGACTGCCGGGTCGCAGTGGATGCAGCTGATGAAAGGGGTAGTGGCGGGCGCGCTGGGGAGGGGGGGGGGCATCCGGGACGTACTACATCAAGGAGGGTTGCCAGGCTTACCGAACCGCTGCTATTGCCTCTGCTCGCCAGGTCTATTTCGCCGGCTTGCTGCACGCTTTCGCTTTGCTCGGCTCTGCTTTTTCTCCTCTCCCGTCTGTCTTCGCCGCTGTGCCTACCTCCTCCCGGAGCAAGGCTGCTTTCGCGCCCTGCTCCGGGAGGAGAGACACAGCGACGAAGCAACAAAGACTTTTCGTGTTTTTTTACACTTCCTGGTTCCTGTCATTCCAAATGCCATTTGAAATGACATTTGAAATGACAGGTACCGTCGCACCCTGGTTACTGTATAGTCGCTGTATGAAGCGCCTATACAGTAAAATGGGTTACGCGGGCCATAACCCCTTCCCTAACCGCTTTAAAGCCACGGCATGCATTTGCATGCGATTAGAGGAGAGTATCGGGGAGTTAGTGAAGAGAACTGTGGGTGCGGGGAGGAAGGGTGCGCCTGACACTGCCGCACTGTTTCTACCGCGGCCTTACTGGATCGACCTGTGTGTAAGTTAAAATCTAAAGAAAACGAGGCAGACCTGCGGGGTTTTAAGGATCGGGGCTAACTGGGGGGAGTGAAGCCTATCAAACCGTGGGGGGTTTAAGGACCTTTCCCTTAACTGGGTGAAACTGGGGACAATCTGGTAAAAACTGGGAATGTGGTTGGTGTGCGCCCCTTTTAAAATCCCTTGATTGACATGGTAGGAGCGAGATTTGCACGCACATGTGCACGCCCACTTGAAATTTGGCACACATGTGCAGGCAGCCAGGCTATTTTATAACATGCACGCATATGCACACACATATATATTATAAAATGGCCACATACCCGGATGCAGGCTGATGTATGTTTGCAAATGTGTGCTTGCACACCAGTTTGAAAGTGACCGACCCTATACACATGAGATAGAGCTGCAAACAATTGAGGCAGTGAATGCAAATCTATCTCATGCATATTCATTATGGATGTACTGAAAACCTAACCTGTTTGTGGCTCTCAAGGACCAGAGTTGGCCATCCCTGTCCTAAGAGTCCAAAAGGGAATTTCAGGGGATCCACCAAATCGAACAAAAACTAATGAAAAAATGTCATATATGTGTACTCTACACATATATATACAATTGTTTAGTTAATTTATACAAAGAAAAAGTACTTTTGTTGTGATATGGGAGGAAGCGGGACTAAGGAATTTTTATAGCTGGGAAAAGGAACCCAAGAACTATAAAGGTTGAAAACCCCTGCCCCAGAGAAGACACAGAAAGGACGTGACTGAGACATCCAAATACCTCAAATGTTTAAATAATTCACGAGAAGCAAACATAGCTCAGTGGAAAGGAAGTACTAGAACAAGAAATCATGATATGAGACTCAGAGGGAGTAGACTCAGGCGTAATATTAAAAAATATTTCTTTCCAGAAAGGGTAGCGTTTGCATGGAACAGCCCCCCAGCTGAGGTGGTGAAGGCGAAAGCCATAACAAAATCCAAAAAACCTGGAATAATCACAGATTGTCCTTAGCTGTGAGGAAATGCTGAGATTAACCTAGGTTTAAGATATTGTAAGCTAGATGCACTATACGGTTTTTCTCATTTTGCGTCTATAGGAAAAATGCTTAGTACATCTAGCTGTGTAGTAGGAAGGAACTTGGGCAGAATAGATGGATTGTACAGTCTTTTTCTGCCATCATATTCTAAAATTCATGGACTGCCTGGTACAGAAAGCTACTAGAATGGATCTGTGTGGTTTCAAAATTTCAGGTACTACATCATCTTTTTTCTTGTCTCTTCACAAGGTATTGCAATCTGCTAAGGATCTAGCCTTCTCCAGGTTCACAACATTTAACAGATCCATACTACACAGCTTGGCTCAACAGAGACCATATGTGGTCTCTGTATTCAAGTTGTACCTTCCACACTGAGTTCTAGTTCTCGCAAATTCAAGATTTATAAAACTTCAGTCAGTCACTGTGCTTATTGCCTGCCTTTCATTAAAAATGTTAAAGGCAAGGAGCAACTAAATCACAATTAAATAGTAACGTTAACAGTAAAACAAAGTCAATTAATCATTAAAACCATCTGGCAAAAAGAGATAGGAGATATAAAAACAGGGGAAAAAATCCCTGGGTAGCAGCAAATGGGAGGCTTATGGCATTACACGCTCAGTAGAAGCCAGATTAGATTGAGCTGGAAGTACAAGGAACAGAGGGAAACTACAGGTAAAAAAAAAAAAAAAAAGCCCCTCAAACATCTGGAATTCTGTGTGTCCTGCTCCCTTTCTGGCTCAATTCAAATCCAGTTTAAGAAGTCACCTTTTTGAAAACTGCTTATTATCCTAAGTGCTTCTCTGCATTCCATTTCTTTGACAGACAGGGTGGTGGATGACTGGAAGGCCCTTCTGGAGGAGGTGGTGAAGACGAAGGACAGTCAAAGAATTCAAAAGGGATAAACACCCTGGATCTCTAAAGGCTAGAGGGCAGAGAAATGAGAAAAACATGCAGGGGGTAATTTGCTGGTGCGGGTGGTTATTACTACCCTTAGGAGAAGGTATGGGATTACTCTCCTTAACCAGTAAGCCTTGATGCTTTTAATGCAGCTGCAACATTGCTCCTGCTTAGATAGCATGCAGAGGGGTAACTTCTTGCTGGTGCTTGCACTTATTGACCCTTAACAGATGCTCCATGCTCAGATGGCAGGGGGGAAAAGAGGAACTGGTTTCAGACAACAACCGGGGGCTCCAACTTCCACGGGCTGGGATATGATATGCAGGCATAAGGACAAAAAAAAGCACAGGACTGCTACTATGGCCAAGTCCTCAAGGAAATGAAGAGAGCGTGTTTGGAGGTAACTTGCTGGTTGCTATCCTTAGCAGAAAGCATGGAGATTACTTACCTTAATCAATAAGCCTTGATGCTTTAATTGCAACTGAAACATCGCTCCCCGCTTCAACAGCAGGGGGAAAAGGGAATTGGATTCAGACAAACAACCAAGAGGGCTCCGACTTCTATGGTCTGGGATACTGATATGCAGACATAAGGGAAAAAAGCACAGGACTGCTTCTACGGCCAAGTCCATAAGCAAAGCACATCATAGCAACGCTATGAATTGTCAAGAAAGCTCATCACCCAGTAAAGAATGTTACCAGCTGAAATTTTTATGGGTATCATAAGTTGTAGGGATAACTGCACAGAGCGTCAGTTACTACCCTTAAGAGAAATATGGGACTCACCTGCACAGAGCGGCAGTTACTACCCTTAAGAGAAACATGGGACTCACCTGCACAGAGCGGCAGTTACTACCCTTAAGAGAACATGGGACTCACCTGCACAGAGCGTCAGTTACTCTCCTTAAGAGAAATATGGGACTCACCTGCACAAGAGCGGCAGTTACTCTCCTTAAGAGAAAATATGGGACTAACCTGCACAGAGCGTCAGTTACTACCCTTAAGAGAAATATGGGACTAACCTGCACAGAGTGGCAGTTACTCTCCTTAAGAGAAATATGGGACTCACCTGCACAGAGCGTCAGTTACTACCCTTAAGAGAAACATGGGACTAACCTGCACAGAGCGTCAGTTACTCTCCTTAAGAGAAATATGGGACTAACCTGCACAGAGCATCAGTTACTCTCCTTAGAGAAACATGGGACTAACCTGCACAGAGCGTCAGTTACTCTTCCTTAGAGAAATATGGGACTAACCTGCACAGAGCGTCAGTTACTCTCCTTAAGAGAAATATGGGACTCACCTGCACAGAGCGTCAGTTACTCTCCTTAAGAGAAATATGGGACTCACCTGCACAGAGCGGCAGTTACTTACCTTAAGCTTGCTGGGCAGACTGGATGGGCCCATTTGGTCTTTTCTCTGCCATCTCTACCATGTTATTATGTTACTATGTTGTTATGTATATTAAACACATTTACCATAGACTTATTGTCATGATTGTCTTGACTAGATTGTAAGCTCAATGGAGCAAGGACTGTCTTGCACATATTTCTACAGTGCAAAGTCTGTTTAGTAGAATTTTAAAAACAATAAGAAGTAGTAGTAATATCAGAAGTGGGTGGCGAGAGCCACTGAATATGCCGCAGCTGTGATATTCGCTCAATGCTAAACGCAAAAAAAACTAAAATCACTTGCTGTACTTCAGTCACCAAATTGATTAAATATGATCAAAAATACATTATATGACACAATACCATGCGAACTGATGGAGACACTAGGATAAATAATAGAAAAATAGAAAATCTGTATTCATTTGCCAGAAAACACTTCTATTTTTCTAAGGAAATAATAAATAGCTCTCAGTATACAAGAGTTTCTCCTATGATGCATCCATGACACATATTTTAGTTACATCTCATCCATAATGTTTAACTGAAATGAGGGAACTGTCCAGATTATTCAGGTAAAAGACGAGGGTCACATGAGCATTGCACACTTTGGCAGGAGCCAGTGGTAGCTAGAGACAGAGCCTCCAGTACTGTCGTCACAATGAAAGTGGGTTTTCGGGAGAGCAAATGTGTATTCAGTAATTACAGTGAGGTTCATCAAAATCTTACTAATGTGGCATGTTCTGACAGTGAATAATTTACTTGGCCCATCCCCACAGGGAGAGTCCCTTCTTCCTAAATTCACAAGTACTTGGAGAGTCAAAGTCAAGGTGGGGAGAAGCAGCACTCTGCTAGCATTCTCCCTGAGGAGATGAAAGGAAATTGTCTTTCTGTCCAGATAAGAGAACAGGATGAGGCAGTCATCTTAATCCAGAGGATAAGGGAATCCCTCCGGAGTACAGCAGCACCAACAAAGTATGGAGAAACCTGAGTGGGAGCAAATGATCATGCGTAAGATGCAGCCACTGCAATTTTTCTCATGTGCCTTGAGGAGCTGTGTTACTGTTTGGTGACCTTTCCCATAGAAACCTCTGGAACTGGAATTTTTTTTTTTTTTTTGGGGGGGGGGGGGGGTTTTCTTACCTGTATTACTAAGTGGTTTCATTCATTTTGGGGTCATTACACTTTCTTTTGTTTTAGAACAGCACGGCTCACTCCAGTTAGGAAAGAGCACTGTCACTGGCTGGCCCCGTAATATGGAACACCATGCCTCTCGAATTAAGGCTCCAGAGAAATCTGAAAATCTTCAAATCTTAACCTGAAAACCTGGCTCTATAAACAAGCCTCGATAAAGGACAAGTGAAGGAGAAAAACAATCTGATTAAGTTGGACGTACCGAACAAACTCATAGTAATGTTAATCTTATACCGTTGAGAACTGTCATACCAAAGTGATTAGCTCACTTAAACTTTTAGCTTATTGCACTATATTGTTAGCCGAACTATGTTGGCACATACTCAAGTTGTAATCTATACCACTCATAATGTATCGTGCCTATATGTAAATCGTTGTGATGGTTCTCCAACTTAACGACGGTATAGAAGAGTTTTTAAATAAATAAAAATAAAATAAGGCTTAAGTGCCTGGAAGCAAGGGTCCCCCCCTCCTCCTGCATTGGAAGAATCCTCTCCCTGCGGCTTGCAGGTCAGTTGTCCCTGAACTCTGCAGAACCAGAATGTGCACCTGAGTCTGCACCAGGAAGACCCTCTGGAAGGGGGGTATGTTATCTTGTTGGATTGATGGGCACTATTATAACTAGGGGAGGTGCAGATGAAACATTTTTGTTTTAGTTGTTTTGTAAGGCACCTCCATTCAGTTTATTAGATTAAAACAAAAAAAAAGTTTCATTTATTCATTTTATTCATTCATTTGTTTACCATTAAAGTCTATGGGATTGGGAAGAACTGCAGCCTATATTGGGCTTCACTATACCAACTGATCGGTCACTTGCAAAAAGAACCATAATACCATTCAGGATTATTCCCACTGAGTACATAAGAACATAAGAACATGCCATACTGAGTCAGACCAAGGGTCCATCAAGCCCAGCATCCTGTTTCCAACAGTGGCCAATCCATAAATATAACCCTGAACTTGGGGAATCTTGTATGAGTCACAAGGCCTGTCACACTCAATTCCAGGGCTAAGTTATAGTCACAAAAGCATCCATGCTCTTCAAACCCCACCTAGTGAACTTTTTGTGAGTAGTTATCCTCCAAGGCCCTAGGTGTTAAGAGTGTCAATTTCCAACTGCAATAAAAGAACCAGAGAGACGACTGATTGGTATTCAAACATAAAGTCTTCACTGAAGAACTTGATACATCCACAATCCAGAAATAAATACTTTCAACTAGTACTATGTGCTCCCTCTTCTCTGTAACAGGGGTCCCCACTATTCCCTCTAGACATTAGGACTCTCCCAGGTGTTTTCTCAGGACCTTAGGGACTTTCAGGTCACTCCCTCCAATGTAGGGTTCTCTGTAAATGGTACCTGAGTCTGAGTATTACTAATGCTCTGGTTGGATCCTCTCCTTGACTCTTAGCTCAAGAGTACCAGATGGGAAATATATTCCCAAACAAAAAGAATGGAAGGAAGGGTGGAAAAATTTCCTTTCAACTGAAGATCTAAACTACAGCATGTTCTCTAACCACAAAAGGAAAGTGTCATAACTTTCCAAAAACTCATGTCCCACTAAGGTTATTCCAGGAGAAAGAAACATTCCTCTCTTAGACCTTCAACAACAACAAAAATTCCACAACTCCTCTTAGAAGTCTCTGTTTGACATAGACACAGAAAAAAAAAATTGCAGCAGTCTCATATGGGGGTGCTGTGGAATAGATGGTCTTTTTCTCTCTCCTTCTGCCAGGGTACACTTTAGTAGGGATCCCAGTGTGGCCCTAGATAAATATGAATATATTTCTGGGTATACCAAGTGTCCACTTTTTCCTGTGAAACCTATGCAGCAATGTAGACGGGACAACTTCTAGCAAAAATTGGCTCTTTGATAGTGTTGTATATTCTAAAATGGCTCAGAGCATTAGTTGTATCTGAAGCACATGCCTTGTCCACTTCTCAGTGGCAAAAAGGCTTAAAAATGGAAATCACAATTATATCCAAACATCAGGACCATATTTAAGATTATGGTGCCCATAGGCAGAGGACCAGGGGTAGGAGATCTTGTCCCCAGCAGAGGAAATCCCAGTTTTGGCCCTCAAGGGACATGCCTATGTTACCTTAGCATAAATCCGGCCCTGCCAAGAACAGGTGTGTTTGGAAGTTGTATACTGTATGTGCTTGGTCCATATGGTTATGTTTCAAAGTCCCTCCCTAATGTTTGCGTCCATGTATCTTATATCATACTCTAGCATAGTTCCTTAGCATCCTACCAATGAATACATTTGGAAGGCACAGCATGTGTATAAGTCCAAAATTGGCCAATTGCTTGTTTGATTTGTGCTTTACATACATAAGGCAGATTATGTTAACCAAAATTTATAGATAGAAAGAGCCCTTAAAGATGACACGACACTTAAATGGGAGGCATTTGTTATTCATACATCCTGGCCATACACCATCACCACCAGTATTTGGATTTAATGCATTGCCATTTTACACACATATTAGAAAATTCTTAATCTATTTGGCAAGTACCAAAGGAAATATGGTACTTTTAGCACAGACTGCAATCTGCTATTGAATTTGCTTCAATATATTACACTTCCTCACTGTAACTAGAGAGCTTACCTAAGAAAAAATCCCTACTGTTTAAGATCTTTGCCTGTGCCCACAATAAAGTGAAAACTAAAATGATTTTCCCAGCTTTTTCAGGAAAGCATATATTCGACATTTGCAGTAGCAAAAAAAGCTTGCTTAGCCTTATTAGCATGAGCTTGCGACATGAAACCTGAAATTAATCACTTTACAAATCATGTTATTCAAATATTACAATAATAATCATGATATAAAAGCAAACAGATTGGGAGCAAATTGATTTATTATAAAACTGAATCCTATAAAAAATCTTTTACTAAGCAAAAATTAATTTGACTTGCAAGGCTGTAGATTATTATAATTTAAGTGTAAAATGGACTTGTTATAAAGAAGAACCAGGCTAACATCATACACCAATATATCATAAACCTATTACACATGCTAACAGCTCCAGCATTGATGGTGCATTACTAATTGCTAGCTTCAAACTTAGGTTAATTAAACGATGCATTCTGCCCATGTATTGAACTAAAATAAAAATCTTGTCAAAGCTGAATATAAAGCTGTAACGTGGCTTTTCTCTAGCACATGCTCTTGTACTATTTTTGTATTGTTCGGTTGTTCTAGCTGTCCCCATGTCTATGTCATTACCGAAATATTTCAATGATTATGTCACACAGAGTAACTGCTCAAATACATTCTTTACCACCCCAGGCCCTGTGAGTCTCCACAAGCAATGATTCAGAACAGCAGATATTAGTTGGCCTAATGTGTATTGTAAGGCCTAGGAATTCAGGGGCAGGTGAGTTTCCGAGCTCAGCAACATCATTTGCTCAGCCACAGTGAAACCTAAGGGGGTATTTTCTAGTTTCCTCTCTTTCATGTACTACAGAAACCTGCAAGATTCACCCAAATTCTTTCTGGCTTATAAAGGGCAAATAGTTGGGGGGGTGGAAACAAATAAAAGCTGATATTCAGGGGATAGTTGTCAGAAAAAGAACCTATTTGTTACAGTTAATAAAAGATATTGGGAGCACCCAGGAGAATGTGCAACCATACATGATCCATTTGTGCACCCCTCACCCCACTACATCCATAGACATGCCCCCAAATATCTATTCACCCAAATGCACACATGCCTTCAGACCTCAACATATGTATTTCTGTTTGAGGGTGGTGACATTCTAGGCTGGATTGCTGCTTCTATTACTTCCCTTGGGGATAATTTTGATACTTTACACATTTTGTTAGGCTTAGGGGGAAATTATGAACAAATTAGGGTAGGGGTAGCCAACTCCAGTCTTCAAGGGCCACAAACAGGCCATTTTTTTTTAGGATATCCGCGATGAATATGCATGTGTTAGATTTGCAAGCACTGCCTTCATTGTATGTAAATCTATCTCATGCATATTCATCGTGGATATCCTGAAATCCTGGCCTGTTTGTGGCTCCCATGACAGAGAATTATGAACTAATCCTCCTCTTCAACTCTGTCAGATAACATCAACACACAATTCTTTTAAACAACCTTCCCCTATTTTTAAACATGCCCTAACGTTTTCCATGCCAAAGCCACTTGTAAATGGCCAATGTCTCTCCAAATATTAGGCTTCTTACCTGTTATAAACCACTCCTGTCTACCTTAACATCAGCAATTACACCCATCTCTCTTACCTTAATCTAAGCATCTGCCCCTTTTCATTCACAACTTTATACTCCTGTCCGCCCGTCCTCTTCCATTAAACCACTTCAGATGCTCCAGAATGCGGCAGCCAGAATCCTTACAAATTCCAGAAGAAGAGACCACATCTCACCCATTCTAATAAATCTACACTGGCTGCCAATACACTACAGAATCCTACACAAGTCCTTCACCATCATCCATAAATCCATCCACGCCCTAGCCCCCCTCAACCTCCAAATACCCCTCAGACTACACACATCATCCAGACCTATCAGAGAAGCTTACAAAGGATCACTGACTGTTCCCCCAATTAAATCTACTCACCATATCACACTCAGAGACCGGGCCTTCTCTACAGCGGGACCTGCTCTTTGGAATACCTTACCACCTGATCTCAGACTTGAACCTTGCCTATTAACATTCAGAAAAAGGCTTAAGACTTGGTTATTTAAACAAGCCTTTCCCGAAACTTATATCCAAGGAGAGATCCTACTGCAATCAAGCACTCCAGAGTCTATTATCCATTGAGAGACCTTACTGCACATTGTAAATAATCTACCTCTGTAAAGATTTATATTTATTCTTGTCTATTCCTGTCCTCTTCCTCCCCCAGTTTCAACAACCTTGTTATATTGTAACTTTTTTACTTCCTCTGCACTGGTTTAAAAAAAAAAAAAAGTTATTGCACCCCCTGTTAATTGTAAACCGGCATGATATGATTGCATCATGAATGCCGGTATAGAAAAGCTTTAAATAAATAAATAAATAAATATTCTGTCATACGCTTACACTTGCATGCCACACACTTTTATATGCGTGCAATGTAAACCCTTTTTCACATATGCAGCCCTCAATTTCTCTATCACAAGATAACCAGACAGTTAGCGAAGATGGGTTTTAAAAAGGTTTGGACAAGTTCTTAGAGGAAAATTCCATAAATTGCTATTAAATTAGATTTGGGTAAAGCCACTACTTATCCCTGGATGTTAGCATGGGATCTATCTACTATTTGGGATCCTGCTAGGATCTTTAGATCTGATTTGCCTGTGTGGAAAACAGAACACTGACCTTGGTCTGACCCACTATGGCAATTCTTATGTTGACTAAGATTCCCAAGACCATTGAGAGACCCAGTTACAGAGATAATGACTGCAAACTAAAGAGTGGGATTAAATGGTCAGTTTTCTCAGTGGAAAAAGGTAAATTGTGGAGTGCCTCAATGATCTGTACTTGGAACGGTGCTCTGGAAAGGGATCCGATGAGTGAGGTGATCATATTTGCAGATGACACAAAATTATTCAGAGTAGTTAAATCACATGCGGATTGTGATAAATTGCAGGAGGACCTTGCAAGACTGTAAGATTGGGGTCCAAATGGCAGATGAAATTTAATGTGGACAAGTGCAAGGTAATGCATATAGGGAAACATAACCCATGCTGTAGTAACATGGGGTTTCATATTAAGACTTACTACCCAGGAAATCGATATAGACATCATAGTGAAAAATATATTGAAACTGACGGCGGTGTGCTGCAGTAGTCAAAAAAGCTAATGGAATGTTAGGAATTATTAGGAAGGAAATGGTAAATAAAACGGAGAATATCATAATGCCTCTGTAGTCTGTATCACTCCATGGTGAGACTGCACCTTGAATACTGTGTACAATTCTGGTCGTCGCATCTCAAAAAAGATATAGGTGTACTGGAGAAGGCACAGAGAAGATCAACCAAAATGATAAAGGGAATGGAACAGCTCCCTTATGAGGAAAGGCTGAAGAGGTTAGGACTGTTCAGCTTGGAGAAGGGACAGCTGAGGAGGAATTTGATAGAGGTCTATAAAATCATGAAAGGACTTATTATTTACTCTTTCATATAATAGAAGGACTAAGGACCAATTTATCAAGTTAGCAAGTAGCACATTTAAAACAAATCAAAGAAAATTCTTTTTCACTCAATGCACAATTAAGCTCTGGAATTCACTACCAGAGGATGTGGTTAGGGAAGTTAGTGTAGCTGGGTTTAAAAAGGTTTAGATAAGTTCCTGGAGGAGAAATCCATAAACTGCTATTAATCAAGTTGACTTAGGGAATCGCCACTGCTATTATTGGCATTAGTAGCATGGGATCTATTTAATGTTTGGATACTCATGGATTGGCCACTGTTGGAAACAGAATGCTGGACTTGATGGACCTTCAGTCTGTCCCAGTATGGCAACTTCTAATGTTCTTATGTTCTTAGAGTTGCACACAGTACTCTAGATGTGGTCTCAACATGGAGCAAATCAGAGATATTATAATAATTTTCATTTTATTCTCCAATCCTTTCCTATTAATTCCTAACATTTGTTTTGCTTTTTTGACTGCCGACGCATACTAAGCATAGGATTTTAATATATTGTCCATGATGATGCCTAAATCCCTTTCTTGGGTGGATATGGAACCTTATATCAGATTATTTTTCCCTATGTGCATCACTTTTCCTTGTGCTGGTAATACAGTTTTTGAATGTGAGGGGAAATCTTCTGGGAGCTGTGGCCTCAGTCTTGAGCAACAGCTCAGTGGTGCAGATACTGAGCACTATCTCTCAGGAGGGGAACCTCCTTTCCCTTCTGATAGTGTTAGGATCATGGACCCTTGGGCCGGCTGAGACTGCGGGTGTCATGCTGTGGATGCCCACAGTGGGTGTTGCAGCCGGCAGGCGGTGCTGAAGAGAGACTTCGAAGATGGCTTCACCACTGGAAGCCCGAGGTCCCCTCAGGAGGAGCCCATAGGAACCCAGGCCTCTTGGTCTTAGGTGGATCCTATGGGACCAAGAATCAGAAGAGCAGCCTGCCGAGGTAATCCAACGATGAGATGGCGCCCAGGAGATACTTCACCCTTGGAAGTCCGCGATCTCCCCGGGAGGAGCCCGTGAGGACCCGAGCTGCTGGGGTTTAGGAGAATCCTCCGGGCGGGTGATGAACAACCACCTGCGGCAGTGGGAAGAGATGAAGCCGAAGTCCAGGAATAAGCCGAGGTCGGGAGCCAGAAGTCAATGTCGGATGCCAAAACCAGGGACGGAAGCAGAAGCCGGAGTCGGAAAACGAAGCAGGGTCAGGAGCCAGGAATCAGATGTCGGATGCCAAAACCAGGGTTCGGAAGCAGAAGCCGGAGTCGGAGAATGAAGCAAGGTCAGGAGCCAGGAATCAGACGTCAGGAAGAAGCAGGAACCGGGAAGCAGGAAGCACAACTTGCTACTCTGAAGAGTCAACCTTGTTGCAAGGCGAGGTATGAGTGCGGCTGCAGGGTTTAAATACCCTGCAGCATCTGATGTCAGCTTGAGGGCGGTGCTGGAGTTTCCCGCGCTGGTTCCTTTAAATTAGGAGCTCTGATGCACACGTGCGCGTAAGGGCCGGAGCCAGCCGCGGCAGGACGCTGGCGTCTCCCTCGAGGGGGGAGCGCCACATCGGAGGCCCGAGCAGGCCCGAACAAGGCACCAGTGGCCCGGACCGGGGCAAAGGTAAGTGAAGGTCCCGGGGCATGGCCCAGGACCTCAACAGTACCCCAACCTCCTACGCCCCCTTCCTGGGGTCTTGGGCTTGGCGGGATGATCCAAGTGGAACCGATGGAGGAGACTTTTGTTCAAGATATGAGACGAAGGTTCCCACGAATTCTCTTCGGGGCCATAGCCCTCCCAGGAGAGGAGATATTCCCACCAACGACGGTGGAATCGGATATCCAGGACTTCTTTCACGGTATATGTGTTGCCCTGTTCGGCGATAGAGGTGGTCGGTTCTGGAACCTTGGTCTTGAATGGAGAGAGGACCACCAGCTTGGAGTAGGGACACGTAGAACACATTATGGATCCTCAGGGTGGACGGCAAACGTAGCCAGTAGGACACTGCCCCAATACGTTCTGCCACAGTGAAGGGACCAATATTGCGGGGCGCTAACCTCATGGAGGGGATACATAGCTGGATATTCTTGGTACTTAGCCATACCTTACTCCCCAGTTGAAAGACCAGTGCAGGTCGTCGGATCCTGTCTGCATACTCTTTAAACTTGGCAGCTGTCCAACGAAGTTTCTCCTGGGTGGAGCGCCAGAGATGGTGCAGTTGTCGGGCCATTAGTTGTACTGCTGGAGACGACACCATCAGAGGCAACGGTAACGGAGGTTTGGGAGTCTTCCCGTAGACCAATTGAAAAGGGGACCGGTTGGTTGCAGAGTGTTTATGGCGGTTGTATGAGAACTCTGCCCAGGGTAAAAAGGCGACCCAGTCATTTTGGAGATCTCCGACGAAGGCCCGGAGGAAGGCTTTTAAAGTTCGGTTGGTATGCTCGCTTGGCCATTTCCCTGGGGGTGAAAGGTGGTAGTTAGATCCAATTACACTCTGAACTTCTTGCAAAGGGCCTTCCAGTATTTCGCCGTAAACTGAGGACCACGGTCAGAAGCGATGTACAAAGGAAGCCCATGCAGTCAGAAGATATGCTGAGTAAAAATGTTGGCCAACTCTGGTGCTGTAGGTAGTTTAGCAAGAGGCATGAAGTGAGCCATCTTCGAGAAACGGTCGACCGTGACCCATATCACGGTCTTCCCGTCCGAGGGAGGTAATTCCACGATAAAGTCCGTGGACAGGTGGGTCCAGGGCTCAGTAGGTACGGGTAGTGGCTGAAGGAGGCCCCAGGTGCGACCCTGCAATGATTTCTGCCGGGCGCAGGTAGGACATGGCTGGATGTAGAGCCGAACGTCTCTCTTGACCTGCGGCCACCAGTAGAACTCAGTCAGAAGTTCTAGTGTCTGGGCAGTTCCTGGATGCCCCACAGTCAGGTAATCATGGGCCCATGCTAACACCTTCCTTCTTGAATGAGCGGATACCGCTGTCCTACCCGCAGGGACCACCTCAAATGCGGCTAAAAGAACTTTGGCTGGGTCCAGGATATATTGAGGCGTGTCGATGGTATCGTCAATCTCCATCGTGCGGGAGAGAGCATCCGCTCGGACATTCTTTGCTGCTAGTCTGTAACGGAGGGAAAAATTGAACAGGCTGAAAAAGAGGGACCAGCGGGCCTGCTGTGGGTTAAGACGCTGAGCACGGCACAGGTACTCTAGGTTTTTATGGTCAGTGTAAACGACCACCGGGTGCTGGGCTCCCTCCAACCATTGGCGCCATTCTTGGAATGCTAACTTGATGGTCAGTAGTTCTTTGTCCCCTATGCCGTAGTTTCTTTCTGTGGGGGAGAACTTGCGTGAGAAATAGGAGCATGGCAGGGATTTACCATTCTTGGACAACTGGCTTAAAAAGGCTCTGACTGCCATGTCAGAAGCGTCAACCTCCACAATGAATTGGCATTGAGGGTCCGGGTGCCGGAGGCAGGTGTCCTGAAGGAAGGCATTCTTGAGATCCTGGAAGGCTTGTACGGCAGTAGCCGACCACTTCCTAGCATCGACCCCCTTTCTTGTAAGAGCCGTCAGCAGGGCCACCATGCTGGAATAGTGTGGGATAAATTGCCGGTAAAAGTCGGCAAAGCCGATGAACCGCTGTAGCACCTTGACTCCCACAGGCTGAGGCCAATTCTTGATGGCCGTGACCTTCTCTGGGTCTATATGGAACCCTTCGGAGGATACGATGTACCCCAGAAAGGGTAGTGACTCCTATTCAAATTGGCACTTCTCCAATTTGGCATAAAGCCGATTCTCTCGCAGTTTCTGAAGTACTTGACGGACATCTCGGCGGTGACTCTCCAAGTCCTTGGAATATATTAGCACATCATCAAGGTAAACAATCACTGAGGTGTGCAGCATTTCCCTGAGTACCTTGTTCATGAGGTTCTGAATCACAGCTGGGGCATTGCAGAGGCCGAAGGGCATGATGAGATATTCGTAATGGCCATCTCTTGTGTTGAATGCGATCTTCCACTCGTCTCCAGGCTGAATTCTCACCAGATTATATGCCCCCCAGAGATCCAACTTCGTGAAGACCTTGGCTCCTTGTAGCCGATCCAATAGTTCTGGGATCAAGGGTAGCGGGTAGCGGTCATGCTGGGTAATGCTGTTCAGGCCATGGTAATCAATACAGAGTCGAAGGGACCCATCCTTCTTACCTACGAAGAAGAACCTGGCTCCAGCCGGGGAGTTGGACGGTCTGATGAACCCTCGGTCCAAGTTTTCTTTGATATAGGCGGACATGGCCCGGGTCTCCGGGAGTGATAGCGGGTAAACCCGTCCTCGAGGTGGTGTGATGTCTGGGATCAGGTTGATCACACAATCAAAGAGCCGATGCTCGGGAAGCAGTTCGGCTTTATCTTTCGAGAACACGTCTCGGAAGGCGTGGTACTGAGGTGGGACAGCTAGTGGTGTTTTCAAAAGTGGTACCAGCGGTCAAGGCCGGGCAGACAGACACTCATTAAAGCAAGTCAGACCCCAGGACGCATGTCCCCATTACAGCCTTATTTGCATCTGAGGTTCTTTACATATTGTATGTTCACACCTATTAATTTTTAGTAAAACTGAATTATTTCATTTAGTTGTGCAACTTGGTTATTGATGTTGGGTTCTTGATTTAAATTAAAAGAATTGCAGTTTTGAATCTAGAGCCTTGCAAACAGCACCAAGCCACAATTGAATATATTGCAAGGTTAAACCTACATCTCTGTTTGTTAGCCTAACAAAGGTATCTTTTCTATCCAACTGCTGCATTGTTTTTCTTGTAGCACTTTTAGGGTGAGCATGCTGTTCTTCTGTTCACACATACATTAAGATAAGGCAACAGAAATAATCAAGCACTATTTGAGGAAGAGCCAATATTGATCCAACACTTGTACTTGGCTGCTTGTCCAAAGGAATAAACTAACAAACTCATTTATTTGTTCATGTACAAATTAAAAGTAAATAATTAGCTGTCAGACTGTGGGGACCATGAATGCAAAGGCTGTTCAGCAAGGGCTAAAAATAGCATGCTATGCACTAATGGTTTAGTGTGCATACTGTAATTCGCTTTGAACATTACAGAATGTGTGATACAAGTCTTTTAATAAATAAATATATAAACCAATCTGAAAAGATGTTTGTATGTATACATTAAATTAGATTTGTTAAACTCGCTCATAAAAAGATGTGTAAAGGGTTCACAGATTCATGCAATGAGTTCACTTGCAATTTGCAAAATGTGCTGGAATACGCTATTACTATAGGCTACAGGAAGTCTTTACATTGCAAACAACTAATGGGCAAACGTAATTGTCCTGCTGTGCTGCCGAGCTGAAATTCAAAATGGTAGTGGAAGTTTGTGCTATTGCTAATGCCCTAGAAAATCCAGGCTCTAGTAGCTGACAGCAGAATTTCCCCTTCTGCCTCACCAGGGAACCTGAAGTCTCCTCCTGCCTCACCAGGGAGCCTGAAGTCCGTTCTCAAAATACATTAAGCCTTAATTACAAACCAGTAGCATAGCCAAAGATGGACTGCAGGGGAATTCTGCTCCCTCACTGCTCCCATTCCTAGCAGCAGGGTCAGATCTCATCTGTCATCTCCTTAAAGTTAGAGGAGAAGGAGTTAGAGGGCCTGAAGATACTGAATTCACTGCTAGCCCATGATTCCCTGCAGCTTTAAGAGGGTTAACCTGAGGGAGAAAACACCACTGCCCTTGGGCTAGACATAAAATTTTGAGGTAATCAAAGTCTTTCTGTTTTCATTTTGCAGGTAATTATCATTCCTCTCAGCCCCTTAAAAAGTTCATGAATACCTGGGCTGGGTGGGAGGTTGGAAGCTTGTTTACATAATTGTTCTTCAGTAGCCTTGGACATTAACCCTGGTATAAAACAGCTGCATTAACCAAGGACAGTGAGAAACAGCAGAGACAGCAAAGGTAGACAGTGAAAAGACAGGAGATAGTGTTGCCAGAAATTAAAAGAGTTTTGTAGTCTTTGCCCTGAAGCCCCACAGAGGTAGAGAGAAGGGACAGGCGGGCCAATGCAATATCAGGCGGGGTAGGTAAGGGGGGGGGGGGAGCTCCAAGCTGCTTACCATTGGGCCGCGGTGGTAAGTGAAGAATGGCGTGCGGCGGAGGAGGTGGAGGAGGGGGAGTGGTTTGGAATTATGTTAACTTAAGGCTCGGGTTAGGTTCAATAAACTGCGGCCTTATTTGTTATCCCATATTGTTGTACGGTGCATTTTTATATATGCAGGAGGGGGAGTGAAGTGCGAATGCTTGCCTGGACGACTGGTCTCGAGTACCTGTGTTACTGGAGGCGAACCGGGCCAGTCCCGGGGGCGCAGAAAATAACTCGGGGTCGAGCAGAAGGACAGGCGGCAGAAGGGAGGGGAGAATGGGGGAGGGGGCAGGAGGGAGAACGGGCCAATGGCAGCGCAGCCTTTTGAATTGCTGCGCTGCCATTGGTCAAGGGGGAAAGAAGAGAGTAGGGCGAACAGAGAACAGGCAGTTGGGAATCCGGCGACGAAGCTAGCAGCTGAGTTTTGCTTCCCTCCCTCCCTCCCGCAAGGTGGACACGTTGTTGGATTTCTATATGTTGTTGCAATGTTGCAGTAGGCGGAAACCCGAGCCATATTTGGTTTGTAATTTTTGGAATTCTGAAGGACACGGTGGAGGGGGGGGTAATGCTCGTGCAGTTTGGGGCTGCTGCACGAGAAGGCCTAGAGAGCAAGGGGGGGGGGCCGATGCTCAGGCCGCAAGCTTACCCTCGCTGCCGACGTGGCGGGGTAGGTGAAGGGGGGGGGGGGGAGCTCCAAGCTGCTTACCATTGGGCCGCGGTGGTAAGTGAAGAATGGCGTGCGGCGGAGGAGGTGGAGGAGGGGGAGTGGTTTGGAATTATGTTAACTTAAGGCTCGGGTTAGGTTCAATAAACTGCGGCCTTATTTGTTATCCCATATTGTTGTACGGTGCATTTTTATATATGCAGGAGGGGGAGTGAAGTGCGAATGTTTGCCTGGACGACTGGTCTCGAGTACCTGTGTTATAGCCACTGCTATTAATTGCATCAGTAGCATGGGATCTTCTTAGTGTTTGTATAATTGCCAGGTTCTTGTGACCTGGTTTGGCCTCTGTTGGAAACAGGATGCTGGGCTTGATGGATCCTTGGTCTGACCCAGCATGGTAATTTCTTATGTTCTTATGAACACAAAAACGCCAATTTATACTGGAACTGTTTTTGTATTTGTATTTTTTTATTTGTTTTCTGTAGAATTTTGAATTGTAGAATTGTTCAGGACACGGGATGTTCCTTCAATGTGAATGAACACATACAGAGGGAAGATATAAAGCTGTATACAAGGAGGAGGTTTGTTGTTTAAAATCATTTCTAAATGTTAATGTTTTTAGACATGGATGGGGATGGCATATTTAAGTTGTGTAAATTATATTTCATCTTTACAGAATTTATAGATGATATCCTGTATATGAGGAAAATAAGAACAAAAATGAATAATTATCCCTCCAAAATGATGTCAGCTGTGAATTTCCCAGTGTGAAGATGTGTTCCTGGATTTAATTTTGAAGTATAGGATTGTAGCCACTATTTCTACATTGTGATATGAATTGTGGACTCTCCCCTGAAGAAGCTTTGCTAAGCAAAACTCGCTGGGTGGTAGTCCTTCGTGTCTTTTTTTATATGTCTTGTATGTGTGAGTGTGAATGAAGTGTGATATATATTTTGTTTTTAATTGAGAAATTTATTGATTTGTTGGTGATTTTGTGTTTTGTAGATACATTGCTTATTATAAAAGATATATATGTATAGTTATTTTGTATTTTGACCTTTTTCATAAATAAAATTAATATACTTATATATATATATAGTTATATCATTCTATGGTTTAATTATTTAGTGTATATGATATATGGTTTTTATTGACCTTTTAATCTGAAAATACCCTAGTACAAGCAGGGGTTTTGCTGCCACATACTTAACTGCAATACCCTTAATATCAGCATGGTGGTCTTGGTGCTACTGCTCTAATTACCTGCTATGCCTGTCTATTAATATGTATGAATGTGAGTGTTTTGTTGCTGTTACACCAGTTCACGCCTTGTTCTTATCCTGCTTCTACCTCGGAATGTATCCTGACCATGCCTTATCCTCAGTTTGCCTCAACTTTGGAATGGAAATTGACCATGCCTTGTCTTTAACCTGCCTAATCCTCAGAATGAAAGCTGACCACATTTTGTCCTCAGCCTGCCTTGAACTTGGAATGCTTCGTTCTCAACCAGCCTTGATTTCAGGACTGGACCTCAATCTATATTGTAAGTCCTGTTGGCTGGCAGAACCTGAGGGTTCAACCCAAGAGGGAGGTGGTTGGCTAGGCAAAATATCTTAGGCTGGGGTGACCTGGCTGCCACCTGCCAATGTCTGTTCTAATCTTTCACACAAAATAGGAAGTGCCAACTTGACAGCGGCCTAAGGGCTCACCCTCGCCTGCTGCTCAGTGTGACAGGTGCCTCCATGTTGTTTCTTTGTTCTTCTAAGGTGTTTAATTTCCCCAGAAAAAGAAGTGAAAATTTTTGGAAAAGCATTTCTACTCACCTACACCTGTTTTACAGTTCTTTGTTTTTCTAATCCCTCAGCAATGATCCCAGCATGGTTTTCACACCCTACTCATTTCTCTTGTTTCCACTGTGTTGTTTTCACCACAAATCAAAAATGTTAAAAAAGACAAAATACATATGTTTCTCCTTCCAATGATTAGCTGCCTCGTACCTACTTACCTCCCAGCTACCATACCACCATAAAAACTTGCTGTCACATACCAACCTTCCATAATGGCTCGGAGGCAGTTTTCCTGCCAAGCAAGCTCGGTAGCCAAAGTCCGAAACTCAAACGCCATCACTCATAAGGATAAATATCCCTTACCGTTGATTTCTGAATTGTTCGACCACCTTCAAGATGCCTCCATCTTCACGAAGCTGGACTTACGCGGGGCACATAACCTGGTGAGAATCCACCCCGATGACATTTGGAAAACTGCCTTTAACACCAGGGATGGTCACTACGAATACTTGGTGATGCCCTTTGGCCTCTGTAATGCACCCGCAGTATTCCAACGAATAATGAACGAAATTTTCAGAGATCTACTATACACCAAAGTCGTGGTTATCTAGACGATATCCTCGTCTTTTCCAGAGATCTCGATACTCATCGGGCTGACGTATGAATTGTCTTCCAGCGTCTTCGTGAAAACCATCTGTTTGCGAAATTGGACAAGTGCCTGTTCGAAAAGTCCAGTTTGCCTTTCCTTGGCTATATAATCTCTCAGCAAGGCTTCACCATGGACCCAGTGTTATCGATCTGTTGTGCTCTCCTCCAGGAGAGGGAGGAGTTAGCAATATGTTACCAATCTGCTGCTAGGATTTAGCAATCTGTTAGAATCTGCTCCCCAGGGGGGCGGAGTTATCTGAAATAACCCCGCCAAGGGGAGGAGTTGGCAATTAGATATAAGTCCGCTAGGGAGCTGGTAACCAGGTATGGATCACTCCACCAAAGGAGAGTAGCTAACAATTGTAATACTCAGTAGGCGGAGTTAATGATCTGTAGTGGGTTGACTTCCCACAGAGTGGCAGTCTATATAATACTGCTCTAGTAGTATAAGGAATGAACACTTAATGAAATTGGTGAATCCCTGGGCCAATGGCAGATGACAGCGCCCCCAGGAGGATGTCCTGAGAGGGACCACCGGCTAGGCTGGAGTATGGAGACAAACACAGATAGTTCTTTATTAAACAGGCAGTAGAACCACCAGAGGTGGCAGTAGTGAGCTGATGTGCCCGGCAGGGCTGAAGTCCCTCTGATACTGGAATTGCGGTCTCTGGGTTGCTGAGCTGTAGAGAGAGACTATAGGTAGTGAGTAGACAGGGTATGCTGAATACATAACCAGTAGTAGATGATACACTCACAATTGTAGATAACTGTAATGGCTTCTATGCAACAGAGAGTCTTCAGTATATTCCGGAACAGGAGCCGTAGGCGAGTATTGGTTCCTATATGCAGTCTGGAATGAGAACTCACAATATCTGTGTATGAAATGGCTTCTGGAATAAAATAGAGTCTTTGGAGGGTTTTAGGAACATAGGCCCTCGTGGAGCGAGTACCGGTTCCTATCTGTAATCTATAATAATAATTCACAAGATATAGGTATGTGATAGCTTCTGAAATAGAAGAGAGTCTGTGAAGGGTTTTAGGAACATGGGCCCTCATGGAATGAGTACCGGTTCATATCTGCAATCTGAAATAATGGCTCACGATCTCTGTACCTGCGATAACGTCTTAGACAGAAGGGAGTCTTCGGAGATTAGAAACATAGGCCCTCGTGGAGCGAGTACCGGTTCCTATCTGTAATAGAGATGTGCTTCGTTTTTTTCTACCAGGTCGTTTTTTGACTCGGATACTTCGTGGTAAAATTCGGGTTTTCTCGTTTAGTTTTTTTGAAAAACGAAACAAGGAAACCCGAAACCGGGCCAAAAAACGAAGCGGGAAACGAAGCTAAAAAAAAAACCCACCCCAAGCATTTAAAAGCATTTTCGTACATACATACAAACTCCCCCCCCCCCATCCCGATCCCTCCCCAAGACTTACGAACATCCCTGGTGGTCCAGCGGGGTCCCGGGTGCCATTTGATCCTCCGTGCCCATGTGCGCCATTGCCAGGCTTGCTCAAAATGGTGCCAAATAGCCTCTGAACTACCATGTCACAGGGGCTACCGGCGCCATTGGTCAGCTCCTGTCACATGGCCATCAGCGCCATCTTGTGCTCCTATCATGTGACAGGAGCTGACCAATGGCGCCGAAAGCCTCTGTGACATAGTATGGGCAAAGGCTATCGGCGCCATTTTGATTACTGGCAGCCGACAACGAAATCGCTCCTGGACCCCTGCTGGACCCCCAGGGATTATTGGCAAGCCTTGGGGGGGGTCAGGTTTAGGTGTTCAAGATTCTTATGATCGCTGAAAATGGTGAATTTGTATTGTGCCCCTTCCAACCAGGGGTGCCACTCTTGGAGGGCCAGTTTGACTGCTAGGAGTTCCCGATCTCCGACTGTATAGTTCTGTTCAGTAGGCGAGAACTTGTGCGAATAGAATGAACATGGGATCAATGTCCCCTTGGGAGAAAATTGACTTAACACCACCCCCGCTCCAATAGCAGATGCGTCGACTTCCACGACAAATAGGCATCTAGTGTCTGGATGTTGTAGGCAAGGGCCGGAGCAGAATGCTTCTTTTAATGTATGAAATGCGGCTCATGCCTTGGGAGCACACACATGGGTGTTAGCACCTTTCTTTGTCATGGTGGTAAGCGTAGCGGCTAGGGTAGAGTAATTAGCAATAAAGCTTCTGTAATAGTTCGTAAAGCCAAGGAAGCATTGCAAAGCACGGAGGCCAACTGGCTGGGGTCAGTCTCGGATAACTTGAAGTTTTCTGGATCCATGGAAAATCCTTTGTCGGAGATGATATACCCTAAGAAGGGCAGTCGGTTTTGCTCGAAGATGCATTTTTCCAACTTTGGCGTAGAGTTGGTTCTATCTTAGGCATTGAAATATGGTCTTGACATGATCATGATGTGATTCTAGATCTTTCAAAAAGATCAAGATGTCATCCAGGTATACGACTACAAAGGAATATAGGAGATCTCGGAAGATTTCGTTCATGAGATGTTGAAAGACAGCAGAGGCATTACATAGACCGAAGGGCATCATGATGTACTCGTAGTGACCATCCCTAGTGTTAAATGCTATTTTCCAGATATCTTCTGGTTGGATATATACCAAATTGTACGCACCCCTCAGATCCAACTTGGGAAAAATTTGAGCCCCTTGGAGGCGGTCAAACAACTCGCTGATGAGGAGTAATGGGTATCTGTCTTTTCGGGTGATGGCATTAAGCCCTCTATAATCAATACATGGACGTAGTCCTCCATCTTTTTTCTTGACGAAGAAAAAGCTCACTCTAGTGGGAGAGTCGGAGGGTCTGATGAACCCTTTTTCTAGGTTCTCTTTAATATACTCAGACATGGCGAGGGTCTCTGAATGAGACAATGGGTAGGTTCTGCCCTTGGGGGCATCATGCCTGGCAGAAGTTCTATAGAGCTATTCAGTTTGTGCAGTGGAGGTAACGTGTCTGCCTTCTGCTTCGAGAAGACATCTTCAAACTCGGTGTACTGGGTAGGCAACCCAGTAAGGGTGGTAGACTTCATGAAGGTTACCACTGGGGATACTTATCATAGACAGGTCTTCTGGCATTTGGGACCCAATTGTACCAACTGCAGGGAATGCCAATCAAACCGAGGTCCATGGACCTGGAGCCAGGGCAGCCCCAGGATGACGGGGTCTGTTGAACGTTTCAGCACATAGAAGGACATCTTCTCGTGGAGAGTGCCCATGGTAAGGCAGACGGCCACTGTTCAGTGGGTGATGAGTCCTGGAAGGTGTTCTCCTTGGAAGGACGCAATGCGGAGAATCACCTCCAGTGGCAGTAGAGGAATGTTCAGGAGCTTGACAATGTCATCCATGATGAAGCTGCCACTTGCCCCTGTATCGACAAGGGCAGTGGTGGCAAAGGATTGAGACTTGATACCAAAGGAGACTGGAAGTAGAAGATGGGGGCCAGTGACAGTGACAGTGACAGTGACAGCACCCAGGCTCAGGACCCCCGCCAGGCTCAGGTGTTGCAGTTTCCCAGTCAAACCAGGCAGGATTGCCGAAGATGTCCGGAAGCACCATAGTAAAGGCAGAGACCTTCCTTTCTCCGACAAAGATGTTCAGTTGAAGACAGCCACCCACGGTTAACCTGCATGGGTTCTTCAGTATGCAGTGGTGGTGCCAAGGAAGCCTTGGATGGAGGACTTCTGGCACGCATTGGACGAGGAGTGGGAGATCTCGAGGCCTTTATATCTAGGCGCCGTTGCTGGAGTCGGTGGTCGATCTTCCTGGTGAGGGAGATCAGGTCCTCTAGAGACGTGGGAGTCTCACGGATGGCGAGTTCATCTTTGAGAGCACTGGAGAGCCCATCTAGGAAGATGGCTTGCAGACATTCCTCTTGCCACCTGAGTTCAGTAGCTAGGGTCCTGAATTCCACTGTGTACTCGGAGAGGGTTTACAACACTCGATGAAGGTGGAGGAGGTTATGGCTGGCTGCCGCTTGGCAGCCCGGGTCTCCGAAGGTCTGCTTGAAGACAGTGACAAACTCAGACAACTGGGAGAGCATGGGGGTCGGATTTTTCCCACAACGGAGAAGCCCATGCGAGAGCCTTTCCCTTAAGGCGGGAAAGGATGAAGGTCACTTTCGTGGCCTCCTTTAGGAACAAGGAGGATTGCAGTGCAAATTGCCTGAAGCACTGATTAAGGAAGCCTCGACAGCAGCATGGATCCCCGTTGAATCGAGGAGATGCTGGGAGAGCCAATGTTGCTCTGGGTAGCAAGGAAGCCGGTAGGCCCACGGGATTGGCCAGAGCTGTATCACACAGCTGTGAACGGAGCTCTTCAACTGAAGAGGCTAATGATTCCAAGGCTCGTCAATGCTCTTGGACTGTTGCGGCCAACCCTAGAAGGGCCTGGGAGACAGGGGACTCTGCCAAGTCCATTGCCTTGGCAACCTGTTATGCTTGGAGGTGGACCCTTGTCCTGGAGCAGTGGAGAACAGTTCCCTGATTGGACCCAGGAAGCACCTGCCACCAGGTGGCAGAGCACAGGAGGAGACAGAGGCTAGCTGGAGCTTCACCACTGGAAGCCCGTGGTCCCTCCAGGTGGAGCCCTTGGGGACTCGAGCCGCTAGGACTTAGGTGGGCCTCGCAGGGTCTCCCTGATAGGAAGTATAAAGGTGTGCCCACCAGGATCAAGGGTGCATGGTCGATGTCTTGACTGAAGGCCTGAGGAATCAAGGAAGGCCAGTACAGTATCTGACATGACAAGGCTAGTAGCAGGGCCAGAATCAAGGAGGCGTGGTCAAGGATAACCGGGGTCAAGTTCCAAGGATCAGTCCGAGAGAGGTCAGCCAAAGCAGGGGTCATGTTCCAGAGGTCAGACGTGGTCAAGGAGGCAGGCAAAGGTCAGAATCCGGGCAGCGATCAGCGTGGTCAAGGAGACAGGCAAAGGTCAGTACCAGAGAGTCAGTCCAAGAGGTACTACCTGGGGGAACGCAGGAACAGACAGACGCTGGAACACGAGGATGCTGGAACAAGGCTGGAACATGACTGGAACAAGACTGGAACAAGCTATGAGACACAGAGGCAAACTCAGTACACACACCGTGTCGACCCGATTTCCAAAGCAAGGAAGTGCAGGCAGGCACTTCCTTTAGTAGTACGTTCAATCAGGGTGTGCTGCGGAGTTTGGACCTGCCCCTGGCCCTATAAGGGACCGGGCGGTCCGTGTACACGCACCTAGGGGTAGGGCTGATGCCATGGAGGATGCCGAGCCCTGCTGTGAGGCCTGGTGCGCTGAGGAAGGCCTGGCGACCGCCGTCGCGGGACACCGAGGCTTGGAGGAGCTTGCAGCAGCTGCTGGGGAGGCCGACCCGGGACCAGCAGTGGAGTTGTAAAGGTGAGCAGGCCCATACGTGGGCCAAGTGCGAAAGGGGCGCACAACACGTAGTGGATTGTAGAGTTTAATTGAAATTCCAGGAGGAGATGGGTCAATATTGTTGATGATATTGAAAATAAGTGATAATACTTTGTATTGGATTCTGAAGGATACTGGAAACCAGCGAAAGTCTATCAGAGTGGGAGTTATATGATCAAATTTTCTTGTTCTGGTAAGAAGTCTGGAGGAGTTGCAGAGGTTTAATTATGTTTGCATGGAAGCCCATCTATAGGGAGTTGCAGTAATCTAGGTTGGAAAAAATCAGAGTTTGTAGAACTTTGTGGAAGTCTTGGAAGGTAAGCAATGATTTTAGGCAGTGTAGCATTCTGAGTTTAGCGTAACCAGATATGATTATCTTTGTTATGTTTTTTTTCATGTTGATATTTCATCAGTTTGGATTCCTAGGTCACATATTTTCATCTGAAGATGATATTTTGGCAATTTCTATGTTTAGAATAGGCGGTTTTGGAGATGAGTTTTCTTTTCTTAGCCAAATTATTTCAGTTTTATTAGTGTTGAGAGTCAATTTTAGTAGAGAGAGTTATTTTTGTATAGATTTCATGTATTTGTTAGTATTAATGTCGTTCTATATATACCACCCAGGAAAAAGATCTAGGAGTCATAGTGCATAATACATTGAAATCATAGGCTCAGTGTGCTGTGGCAGTCAATAAAGCAAACAAAATGTTAGGAATTATTAGGAAGGGAATGGCAAATAAATGGTGGATGTCATAATGCCTCTGTATTGCTCCATGGTAAAACTGCACCTTGAATACTGAGTGCATTTCAGGTCTCCACATCTCAAAAAGGAAATAGTTGCACTGGAGAAAGTACAGAGATGGGCGACCAAAATGATAAGGGGCATGGTATGACTCCCCTATCAGGAAAGACTAAAGAAGTTAGGGCTGTTCAGTTTGAAGAGACAGAGGGGGAATATGATAGAGGAATACAAAATCATGAAAGGACTTGAACAGGTTAATGTAAATCGGTTATTTACTCTCTCAGATAACAAAAGGACTAGAGGGCACACCATGAAGTTAGCAATTAGCTCATTTAAAACAAATCTAAGAAAATTATTTTTCATTCAGCACATAGTTAAGCTCTGGAATTCATTTCCAGAGGATATGGTTACAGCAGTTAGTGTAACTGCGTTTAAAAAAGGTTTGGATAAGTTCCTAGAGGAAAAATCCATAAACTGCTATTAATTAATAAGCAATAGTAGCTTGAGATCTACTTAATGTTTGGGTACTTGCCTTGTACTTGTAACTTGGATTGGCCACTGCTGGAAACAGGATACTGGGCTTGATGGATCTGGGCTTGACGGATCCTTGGGCTTCTGGATCCTTGAGTTTGATGAATCCTTAGTCTGACCCAGTATGGCATATCTTATGTTCTTATGTATGTATCATGATGGTGGGCATATAAGGCCAATATGTCGTCAACAGATAGCTGTTTGAAATGTTTGGGAGCTACAGGTTCCTTGTATCACTGTTTTTGGGAGCTACAGGTTCCTTGTATCACTGTTTTTGGAAGTCAGTATTGAACTATCTGGAGAAATCTCTGTTTATTTGATAACATGGATGAAATCAATCCCGAGGCTACAAGAGCACAGCAAATGTTCTTAAAGAAATTGGCCAAAAAGTCGATTCTGGACAACTGGATTAAGTCAGAGGGTCCCTTCCTCATACAATGGAAATTAAAGTTGCACAACATGGTGGTTTATGAACACTTATCAGCAAGACATTCTACGGGGAAAAATAGGGGGACTGGGATTGGTAACTGAATCAGTCTTTTCGGTATATGGTTCTAATTTCAATGTTTGCTGAAAATGTTAAAATAAAGTTGATTAAAAAAAATAACATTAAAAATGAAGACATAATGGTTTGAGGTTGCTAGATACTCACCATCAATCCAAAATATCCTGTGTGGTGCATAAGGTTACCTCCTTATCCAGGATGATCTGAAGATACTAATCCAGTCCTGGTTTTGCCCCATTGAATGCATGGAGATGTAGTTCTGACTTGCTCAAGTAAAGGAGGAACTACAAATGCATGAATGCAATGGATTAAAGCTACCTCTCCTCATTTTTCCACAATGAAGATCTCTAGTCACACAAGGTTTTTCAAAATAAAACATCTACATTTCCCAAATAAACTCTGTAGGTTTTCCTTGAACTACCTCAATCTCATCAATAGCCTTAGAATAGATACAATGAAGACCAGTAATAGTTAGAAGCTAAATTTAATTATTCAATCAGTAGATCCAGCTCTATGAGAAAGCTGTGTAGGAGGAGGAAAAGGAGGAAGAGGAGGAGGAGCAATGCAAGCACTATATGAAAACACAGAGAATTCTCATTACAGGAACTACGGGAAGGATCTTTCTTTAGATCTTTTTCTCAGCATGGCAGATCTTAGCATGTCATTTAGGGGTGTGCATTCGTTTTGAACTTAAATGTAAAACGCTACTTTTTTTTTTTTTAACTTAAAAAAGTGATGAGGCGAAAACGATCGGATTTCCAACTTATTCAACATAGCTATGTTGAATAAGTTGGAAATCGCGATTGTTGATCCAAATAAAAATTTAAACCCCTCACCTTCCTTAATCCCCCCCCAAAGACTTACCACAACTCCCTGGTGGTCCAGCGAGGAGTCAGGACGCCATTTCTGCCATTTCTGAACTCCTTTGCGAGGAGCACGTGACGTCGGCGCCACGTCGGAGTGACGCGGCGTCACGTGATTCCCCGCGGGTTCGCTCCGGGACCCTCGTTCGACCCAAAAGGAACTTTTGGCCAGCTTGGGGGTGTCAGGTGTCAGGAGGCCCCCCCAAGCTGGCCAAAAGTTCCTTTTGGGTCGAACGAGGGTCCCGGAGCGAACCCGTGGGGAATCATGTGACGCCGCGTCACTCCGACGTGGCGCCGACGTCACGTGCTCCTTGCAAAGGAGGTCAGAAATGGCGTCCTGACCCCGCTGGACCACCAGGGAGTTTTGGTAAGTCTTGGGGGGGGGGATTAAGGAGGGTGAGGGGTTTAAATTTTTATTTGCACATATGGACATAGACTCAACTTATGGAATTCTCCATATGTCCATATTGACCGCAAATGGGACCCCCTTTCGACTTATGGACTTATGAACATAAACTTTTGCTCTGCACATCCCTAATGTCATTTCTCCAGTTTGGCATGAATAATGCTTTGAAAGCACCAGTGTGGTTTCCGTATCACTGTTTAATTATTCGAGCAACTCATTAATAATGCATGTGCAAGGGTAAATATGCACAAACAAGCCATTAATTTTCAAGACTAGATAGAGTGATGCATTATATAGTATTAATTAGTTAAGAATAATGAGTCATTCATCTTCCCATGTTTTATGAGTTTTAAGGCAATAATTATGGTGTAGCTACTTCCTGGGAGCAGGGGAATTTATTCTACACCCAGAATCTGTTTAAATATGGATTAAGACAATTATATGTAACTTATCCAGCTCTACTACTACTACTACTACTTAAGAATTCAAAAGCACTACTTAACATATACAGAGCTGTATTTTACATATAAGACAGTCCAAGCTCTATAGTGCTTACAACCTAATTAAATCACACATAGGCAAGATAAATAAGAGGCGTCAGAAAATGTATTTAATATAGAAAACATGGTTAAATAATCAAAGTTATGATCATGGAGAGCCAGGATTTTAAGATTTAAAAGCATCCACAAAAATGTAGGTTTTTAATGGGACTTAGTAATGACCAGGAATGGGTCACCAAGATGTACCAACTCAAGAAGACTATTCCAAGCATATAGTGCACAATGTAAAAAGCTCAGCATTAGGAGTTGGCAGCAGAGGAGAGGAGCATCGACAAGAACTGCTTGCCTGATGAATGGGGTTCAGGAGGAAATACATTGAGAGGGAGTAAAAGAAGAGAGTGGTGGAGAGTTTGCAGGCCCCTGTACTTGATGCAGTAATGTTTCTGACCACTTCCAAGCCAGAGGCCACTGCCCAAGACTGTTTGGATATTTTAGAAGGCATGTATTATTTAGAAGGCATTGCTTTATCCATTTCAAAATTACCTTGCAGAGGCCTGGGGAGAAACTCTCTCAATATGCAACCTGTCATATCCTGTCCTACAGAAAGCTTTGAGGAAAATCATAGCTCAGGACATAGCACTTGAACTGAACAGATAGTCAGGGGGGGGGGCCTTATATTCAGATGTAATTATGATGAAAATGGGTTAGCAGAGGAGAAGGAATTCTCCTCCTTTTGCTGTTGTGATGAAGGGGATCAGAAAAGACCAAGAGACCATGAGGAATTCTATAGGTCATCCCCACCAGAAAATGACCTCAACAGAGAATGACCCCACCTCATATTAGAAGAGAGCATGATACCAGATGTTCAGATCATCTAAACTCCCCCCACTATGGTTCGAGCTCCCTGGGAAGAAAGAGGTGGGAGAGGACATCATGGATCCACCTCAACCCCAGAAACGGAATACCAGGCTAGGATCTATGAGTTGGAGTCAAGGCTAGAGGCTCTGCAGATCAGACTTGACTCCCCAATGAGAGTTACTCCCCCACAGAGAGAGTGGAATGGGGAGGGGGTCCCCAAGACAATCCAGAAAGAATGTGCCCACTTTAGAAAGATACAATGAGCAATCTGGTATGTGTTACAGCTGTGGGAAGCACTATAAGAGAGAATGTAGTGGAACCCGGATGCATGGGGAAGGGCGTGGACCTCCCCAAATCAGGGAAACTATGAAGGATCCAGGGAGAGTAAACCCCCTTGAGTCCTTTATGTTGATAGGTTCTAGTCACTTCTGAACCCATCCAATTGGTCAGGGAGTTCTGTGCCACATGCACTACTGGGACTCAAAACCATTGTCTCTATTTAAATTGCAGGTGTGACCACCCAAGCCTTATTTGATAGTGGGTCCTAAGTCTCTCTTGTATACCAGAGCTTCTAAGATGCTAGGATGTGACACATCCAAACATTGCAGGGACTGGAGCTGAGTGACAAAAGTAAACATAGTTGCCCCTATAAAGGCTACATAGTGATGCCAGTGGAGTTTCTCCAGCATCTTACAGAGGAAGCCCAGAAATTAGAGACTGATGCTGTGTCCAGATTCCTAGCTTGGAACCCAGTACTATTAGTCACCAATTCACACGTTTGGCCGGTTTGCATGCCAGAAGGCCAAGGGGGGCTAGGATTGGCATCCATCCTCAGGATGTCATGCTGGTGTCATGCTGTTGCAATCATATTTTGTAGATGGGTAACTCAGCAATTGGATTTGGTGGGGGAAATATGGCAGAGGAGCAAAATCCAAAAGAGTTAAATAACCACTTGATGGTCAATACCATTTTCATACACAGCACAGTGATTATTGAGGCCCAGCAGAGATGGCCAATTGCCTGCAGGGCTACTGGTGCAGTTGGTGTATATTTCTAGATGAGAGACAGCCAGAGAAAGTGTTTGTTAGGCTGAAAAAAGAGTATAATGTCCAGTTACTCCCAGTGGTCAGAGTAGCCAAAATGAGCAGAGTGGGGGCTGTGCAGAGAGTGGAACCAAAAGGAGGGTGTGCCCATTTTACTGACCCCCAGCGTTTTCCAGTTTGGGGACTCCCCGATTCCCACATCTTGAAAGGCCAGATTACAGCAAAAGTTGGCACAATGAGCTAATATGTTTTCATGGTTTGAGTGGGATGTACAGTGTGCAAAGGATATAGAACTACACATGACACCCCATTTCGGGAAAAGTCAAGGAGGATTGCCCTAGGTGACTTAGCTGATGTGAGAAGATAACTGGAAGATGCAAGCAGGGATTATCTCTGAATCCCAATTCTTTTATGCCTCCCGCATTGTAAGTCAGCATGGCTTTACCCAAGGCAAGTCTTGCCTCACAGATCTGCTTCACTTATTTGAAGGAGTTAATAAACATGTGGACAAAGGTGAACCGGTAGATGTAGTATACTTGGATTTTCAGAAGGCATTTGACAAAGTTCCTCATGAGAGGCTTCTAGGAAAAGTAAAAAGTCATGGGATAGGTGGCGATGTCCTTTCGTGGATTGCAAACTGGCTAAAAGACAGGAAACAGAGAGTAGGATTAAATGGACAATTTTCTCAGTGGAAGGGAGGGGCAGTGGAGTGCCTCAGGGATCTGTATTGGGACCCTTACTTTTCAATATATTTATAAATGATCTGGAAAGAAATGCGACTAGTGAGATAATCAAATTTGCAGATGACACAAAATTGTTCAGAGTAGTTAAATCACAAGCAGATTGTGATAAATTGCAGGAAGACCTTGTGAGACTGGAAAATTGGGCATCAAAATGGCAGATGAAATTTAATGTGGATAAGTGCAAGGTGATGCATATAGTGAAAAATAACCCATGCTATAGTTACACAATGTTAGGTTCCATATTAGGTGCTACAACCTAAGAAAGATCTAGGCGTCATAGTGGATAACACATTGAAATTGTCGGTTCAGTGTGCTGCGGCAGTCAAAAAAGCAAACAGAATGTTGGGAATTATTAGAAAGGGAATGGTGAATAAAACGGAAAATATCATAATGCCTCTGTATCGCTCCATGATGAGACCGCACCTTGAATGCTGTGTACAATTCTGGTCGCCGCATCTCAAAAAAGATATAATTGCGATGGAGAAGGTACCGAGAAGGGCTACCAAAATGATAAGGGGAATGGAACAGCTCCCCTATGAGAAAAGATTAAAGAGGTTAAGACTTTTCAGCTTGGAGAAGAGACGGCTGAGGGGGATATGATAGAGGTCTCTAAAATCATGAGAGGTCTAGAACGGGTAGATGTGAATCAGTTATTTACTCTTTCGTATAATAGAAAGACTAGGGGGCACTCCATGAAGTTAGCATGTGGCACATTTAAAACTAATCGGAGAAAGTTCTTCTTCACTCAACGCACAATTAAACTCTGGAATTTGTTGCCAGAGGACGTGGTTAGTTCAGTTAATATAGCTGTATTTAAAAGAGGTTTGGATAAGTTCTTGGAGGAGAAGTCCATTACCTGCTATTAATTAAGTTGACTTAGAAAATAGCCACTGCTATTACTAGCAATGGTAACATGGAATAGACTTAGTTTTTGGGTACTTGCCAGGTTCTTATGGCCTGGATTGGCCACTGTTGGAAACAGGATGCTGGGCTTGATGGACCCTTGGTCTGACCCAGTATAGCATGTTCTTATGTTCTTATGCCTCCTTACTTGGGGAGGGACAAGGAGTCAACACAGGAGGTGGACTTCCTCTTTGTTGTAGCTTTCCTACTCTTCCTGATGCTTAGAATGGAGGATGGTGGTCCCCAGACTAGTACCAGCCTCCCCTGATACTGACACAAATAGGTGTTATTTTTGCAAATTACGGCACAATATCTTCCTTCTACTGATGTTTACAAATGGATTTGAGGAAGAACCAAGAGATAAAAGGCCAGAGGTATCTGTCATGCCCTAGACCGCCTGCTGTTCCTGGGGGCTGATCTGGGTCCTTAGCAGGATTGCTTACCACCTGAAGCTGCTCACCAGATATCATGCTAGGAGCTTGATTCTCCAAAACCTTCTCAGCTACCAGACTTTCAACATCCTCTTCCTTTGTGTCTCAGATCCCTCATATAATTCATCTGAATCAGTAAATTCTGCAAAGGTGGGCTATAGGCACTGGTCAGAATGGAACAGGGAGCTCTGTGCTGGTTTGGGCTGATGCCCTCTTACTTGGTGCACTCCCACTGCTGCAATCTGCCTGCCTTACCCTGCACCACACTGGCAGTGAAAATGGGAGCAGCCAGCTGCTGTTCCAGCTTCTCAGACAATCCTGCCTCTCTAACTGGTTTTCCTGCTAAGCTTGATAGGGGAACTGCTGGTCCTCATCCTATGCCTCTTATAATCCCCACTGCTACTTGTGCTGGCTATAGGTATCTCTGGAGGGACCTCCTTCCCTCCCTTCTCTCCCATTGCCAGGTTAGCTTATTGATGCCAGTCACATGATGGACTTTATTAAAACTGATTACTAGTGGGCAGGGGACTTTAGTGCTACAATGTTTGTACACTCTGACGTGGCCACACCCAGATAACAGATAAGTCAGTCACTTTTGTCACAAAGAGAACACACACACAATATCGGCGCACGGAAAACGGACACTCGTGATCGAGCGCCCGCTCTCTTAACGCGTGCCAATGCGCCTCTCCAGGGCCCCCGATGTAATGTTTAAATGGGCTTCCGCGTTAATAAGGAGGCACTAGGGGAAACGGGGGCAGCGGGCACCCAGGAGAGGTGGCTGTCACTGGGTTAGGAGAACGGACGCTCAGTTTTATGAGGCTCCCTTTTCTTAACCTGACTGCTGGCACACTTTTTTTTTTTTTTTTTAAAGGTTTTTCCTTTTTCGGTTCCTCTGACTTAATATCACCACGATATTAAGTTGGAGGAACTACAGAAAAGCAGTGCTCTGGTGCAGGTGATAATTTTGGAGAGTAAAAATGTGCATGTTTTTTTTAGCATCGGGGGGGTGGGTGGGTGGGGGAGAAATAGCCTCATCAACGTCAATTTATATGTGATGAGCACTATTGGCTACCTGCTCAGTTGGACGTGATTTTTGGACACGCTGACCCCCTTTTTGCATCGGGGATTATGGACGCACCTCCAAAATGCACCTCCAATCACGTGTTGAGCCATGCGCTGCGACCAGCGTACGGTATTGCATCGGCCTGACAGAGTGAGCTGATGATGTTTGCTGGGTGACTGTGTACATTAAAAAAACAAATCAAAAGTACAAGAGTCACACACACACACACAAGAACCAGTACACTGTCACACTAACACATAGAGAAAGCAGGAAGCTGCCTTTAGGTCACTGCAGTGTGTGTTTTGAAAGAAACTGAGAATCTTTCTGTCTGTACCTTTCCTGCAGCCACTGGCACAGTGTAGCCTTACACTGAGGATACTCGCTGTGACTCTCTCACAGAGATTACAGATGTTTCCCTGCTTCTAGGTGGCACCCCAAACTACAGTTAACAGAGTGTAAATGAGTGACTCTAACAGCACACTTTACTCTCTCCTGTAAATTCTTTTTCCTAATCTTTTCTTCCACTCTAAATTTTGAAGAAAGGAGCTTCAGAATCTCTGCCTTCTTGCTCTGAGATCTAACGGAATGACCGGGAGCAAAATGGCGATTGCTCAAAGTGCTCTTAGTTTCATTTTCACCTAACAAACAGGCCAATTCAGTATGGTGCGCTCAGGCCAAGTGCACCGTTAGCCCCCGTTTGGACGCGCGTTTTCGACGCGCTATTATTACCCCTTATACAGTAAGGGGTAATAGCGCATGGAAAACGCGTGGCCAACCCCCCCGAAACTAATACCGCTCATCACATGCAAATGCATGTTGATGAGCCTATAAGTTAGTCACGCTCAATACAGAAAGTAAAAGGTGCGACCAAGTCGTACATTTTACTCTCAGTAATTAACTCCTGGCAAAGGCAGGAGTTAATTTCGGCCGGCTCCGGGCAAGTGTACACAAAAGCAGAAAAAACTGGTTTTCTGTACACCCTCTGACTTAATAATATAGCGATACTAAGTCGGACGCCCCAAAAATAAAAAA